>NC_084748.1:47372276-47489776 GCF_033978785.1 Entelurus aequoreus | reverse complement strand
CGCGAGCGCCCTCTAGAGGCCCGAAAAAAAGCTGTGGTCTGTATGGGCCGCCGCGGTACTCAGTTGTAATACACTTTTCCACCAATTGTGGCAGTAATGACAATATCAAACTAACAGAAGAAGTCTGGAGCTGAAGTCCTGGAGAAGTTTCTCAAGTGAAAAAAATATGACTAAAGTGGTGAAGCTGTATTTTTATTTGCGTGTAAATGTTATCGACTGTTTTGTTCAGAAACATATTCGTTATTTATTTAGTTCTTAAGTCCCTTCGATCAATAAAAGCTCCAGTTTGAAATAAGTAATAATTATAATAATAATAATATTTGGTGGCTTAGGCTTTAAAGCAGAAATGTAAAAGTAGTTTTCACTGAGGGCCACATGGCAGTTATGTTTGGCCCCAGAGGGCCGCTTCTAACAGTGAATACCATTAATACAATTTTTAATGTATTTTATTAGTAGATTTTTTTTAAAGCTAAAGTGTAAAAAAAATATGGTAAATTGCAATAATTTCACTTCCAAAATGTAGTGTATATTACTGTAAATGGAAAAAACATACTGCTGTTTTTATGGTAAAAAAAAAAAAAAAAAAAGGCAGCTCAGTTGCCAGAATTTTACTGTAAAATGTACATTTGTTTTTTTTTACTGTAAACACACAAAAAAAATGCAATTTTACAGTAAAATTTTAGCACCTAAGCTGCCAGTTTTTTGTTTTTTTGTTTTTTTTATACCACAAATCAACAAGTGTAGATTTTTGGGGGTATTACTATAAATGCCAAAACGGCACCACAGTATATTACAGTAAAAAAGTACAGTTTTTTTTCATTTAGAGAAAAATGCTGTAAAAACCACAGTAAATTTCACAACTTGACCATGAAATCTATTGCTACTTTTACATTGCACAATTTGATGGATAACTTGCTTGGAAATCATTATTATTAGTATTTATTTATATATTTAAAAATGGTTGGAATGTTTGATCATATATTTTTGCATAAATAGACAATACTTAAGTTAGCATCATTTGCGATTACATGGAGTACATACATTTGTTTTCTGCCAAAATAGAAAGAAATAATACATTTAGTAAGAAAAGTTACAGTATTTTGTTGATACATATTATTTCCAGGCTTTCCAGGGCCAAATAAAATGAATTGGCGGGCCACATCTTGAGTTTGACACCTGTGCTTTAAAGGGTTAAAAAATTGGAAGAAAAACGTATCTCTACCTTGCCGTTTTCATCCAGTCGAGACATCCAGCCCTGTAGGTGGCACCACCTGCACCGGGAGTGTTGAAAAGGAAGAATGAGATTTGATGTGTTGAGGTTTATAAAAGTAAAAATAAATAGTGCATGTCGGCATGAGATAACACTCTTGGTAACAGGACAGAGCTCGTTAGAAAATAATGCAAACGACCTTATTTTCTTCACCTGCAGAGACGAGCGTGCAACTACAAACCCCAAAAGCAGCGAAGTTGTCACGTTGTGTAAATGGTAAATAAAAAGAGAATACAACAAATCCTTTTCAACTTATATTCAATTGAACAGACTGCAAAGACAAGATATTTAGTTATTTTTTGCAAATATTAGCTCATTTGGAATTTGATGCCTGCAACATGTTTCAAAAAAGCTGGCACAAGTGGCAAAAAAGAGTGAGAAAGTTGAGGAATGCTCATCAAAGACTTATTTGGAACATGCCACAGGTGAACAGGCTAATTGGGAACAGGTGGGCGCCATGTTTGGGTATAAAAGCAGCTTCCGTGAAATGCTCAGTCATTCACAAACAAGGACGGGGTCGAGGGTCACCACTTTGTCAACAAATGCCTGAGCAAATTGTTTAAGAACAACATTTCTCAAGCAGCTATTGCAAGGAATTTAGGGATTTCACCATCTACGCTCCGTAATATCATCGAAAGGTTCGGAGAATCTGGAGAAATCACCGCGCGTAAGCCATGATATTACCAAAAAAGCGACATCCGTGTGTAAAGGATATCACCACATTGGCTCAGGAACACTTCAGAAAACCACTGTCAGTAACTACAGTTGGTCGCTACATCTGTAACTGCAAGTTAAAACTCTACTACGCAAAGCCAAAGCCATTTATCAACAACACCCAGAAACGCCGCCGGCTTCACTGGGGCCCGAGCTCATCTAAGATGGACTGATACAAAGTGGAAAAGTGTTCTGTGGTCTGACGAGTCCACATTTCAAATTGTTTATGGAAACTGTGGACGTCGTGTCCTCCGGAACAAAGAAGAAAAGCACCATCCGGATTGTTGGTGGTGTATTAGTGCCCAAGGCGTGGGTAACTTACACATCTGTGAAGGCACCATTAAGTATCTTGTCTTTGCAGTCTATTCAATTGAATATGAGTTGAAAAGGATTTGCAAATCATTGTATTCTCTTTTTATTTACCAATTACACAACGTGACAACTTCACATGCAAAACACAGCATCTCACATTCAAGCCACCCTTTTGACTACAATATCATTTCTCATGGGTAGGGGTGTAACGGTACGTGTATTTGTATTGAGCCGTTTCGGTACGGGGGTTTCGGTTCGGTTCGGAGGTGTACCGAACGATTTTCCACACAAACATATTAAGTAGCCGCCTCCGCTTCCTTCTGCCTCTGTCTCTGTCAGGACTCTCCACAGCACCCAGCATCGTCCCACCCACACAACCATCTGATTGGTTACACAAAAAGCGGTAACAGCCAATCAGCAGTGCGTATTCAGAGCGCATGTAGTCAGTGCTTAGCGTTTAGCAGGTAATCATCAGGCAGCACACTCTCCCCAAATGATAATAAACACCTCCCAGTCAACTACTAGTAACATCACTATGAGCCCGTTGACCTTCTAGAAACATAAACTGCAGCTCAGCTAATTCGCTTTTAGCGTAACGTTAGCTCATTTTGCGGTGTGTGTGTGTGTGTGTGTGTTACGGACAGCAAAGCCCTGTCTGTCTGTTATTTCACTTTGCCTTCTTCTGTGTTGATTGAGCTGTGTTGAAGCAGCAAAAAAGGACATTATGTTAAATGAAGAGTTTCTGTCTCTGATAGTTGATATAATAATGTAAGTGCATCATTAAGTCTACATGAACTCCATGGTGTTCAGGGATGAATAGTCTCTCCTATTGCTATTGTACTATTTTTTTTTTAGTAATGTAGCAGCCTAGTTTTGAATGGCAGGGTCCCTGCTATCACATGTTGATATAAATACAACATTTACATAATAAAACAACTACAGGCTTCCCAAATGCTGTAATAAATTAAGCATGATGAGTTGACTTGAAACTGTTTAATGTTGCACTTTTTATATGTAGAAGAAAAGTTTTGTCATTTTATTTAATCTGAGCAACAACTTGAGGCAGTTTAATGTTGATTAAAGGCCTACTGAAATGATTTTTTTTTATTTAAACGGGTATAGCAGGTCCATTCTGTGTGTCATACTTGATCATTTCGCGATATTGCCATATTTTTGCTGAAAGGATTTAGTAGAGAACATCGACGATAAAGTTTGCAACTTTTGGTCGCTGATAAAAAAAGCCTTGCCTGTACCGGAAGTAGCGTGACGTCACAGGTTGAAAGGCTCCTCACATTTCCCCATTGTTTACACCAGCAGCGAGAGCGATTCAAACCGAAAAAGCGACGATTACCCCATTAATTTGAGCCAGGATGAAAGATTTGTGGATGAGGAACGTGAGAGTGAAGGACTAGAGTGCAGTGCAGGACGTATCTTTTTTCGCTCTGACCGTAACTTAGGTACAAGGGTTCATTGGATTCCACACTTTGTCCTTTTTCTATTGTGGATCACGGATTTGTATTTTAAACCACCTCGGATACTAGATCCTCTTGAAAATGAGAGTCGAGAACGCGAAATGGACATTCACAGTGACTTTTATCTCCACGACAATACATCGGCGAAGCACTTTAGCTACGGAGCTAACGTGATAGCATCGGGCTTAAATGCAGATAGAAACAAAATAAATAAACCCCTGACTGGAAGGATAGACAGCAGATCAACAATACTACTATCAGGAGACACCAAACCAAACACTGGACCTGTAACTACACGGTTAATGCCTGTCGAAGCCTAGCAATGCTGTTGCTAACGACGCCATTAAAGCTAACTTAGCTACGGGACCTCGTCAGAGCTATGATAAAACATTATCTCTCCTCATCTGCTCATCAACACCCGTGCTCACCTGCGTTCCAGCGATCGACGGCGCGACGAAGGACTTCACCCGATCATCGATGCGGTCGGCGGCTAGCGCCGGATAGCGCGTCTGCTATCCTCAAAGTCCTCCTGGTTGTGTTGCTGCAGCCGACCGCTAATACACCGATCCCACCTACAACTTTCTTCTTTGCAGTCTCCATTGTTCATTAAACAAATTGCAACAGATTCACCAACACAGATGTCCAGAATACTGTGGAATTATGAGATGAAAACAGAGCTTTTTTGTATTGGATTCAATGTGTCCGAATACTTCCGGTTCAACCATTGACGTCACGCGCATACGTCATCATACATAGACGTTTTCAACCGGAAGTTTCCCGGTAAATTTAAAATGTCACTTTACAAGTTAACCCGGCCGTATTGGCATGTGTTGCAATGTTAAGATTTCATCATTGATATATAAACTATCAGACTGCGTGGTCGCTAGTAGTGGTTTCAGTAGGCCTTTAACGTAGGCAGAATTATTATAGTGTTCCCAATGTTAAAAGGATAAAGCCATTGTTTACAAAATTTGGTATATAAATAACCAAAACATTTATATTTTGTTGTTTTCTTACTGTACCGAAAATGAACCGAACCGTGACCTCTAAACCGAGGTACGTACCGAACCGGAATTTTTGTGTACCGTTACACCCCTACTCATGGGGCACTTGCTTGTTGAAAAGTGAGGGCTGTACTCCTTTTTTTGCGAGGCACCGTACGACGTTCTGCATCAACATCCACCTAACAATGACATGATACTCACAATGTTGACGGTATCCGGTGTAACAACGATGGGGGGGGGGGTGGGGGGGGGCGTGAGGAGAGAGAAAAGGGGCAGGCATGAATAAAATGACATGAGAAAACGTGGCCGCAAAAAAAAGTCGACATCGTTAAGGCGTCTTTTTGTGGGTGATGATCCATCATCCCACGCTCGCCGCCGTGAGGCTGCGGCATTCCACATTCCGCTCATGCGGGCAATGAATCAAGCGTGTGTGACCTCGGACTAAAAATGAGGCATTTTCTTCCACATGCTTTATAAATAGAGAAGTCAAAGAGCTCAGCTCACTTGTGTCTGCCGACTGTCGGGAGGCGCTAGCTGCGCCATCTTTGCACGTCTGCGCTCTTCCCGTTGCTTGTCGGCGCTCTTTGGAGGAAGGAACACAATGACAGAGGGATTTTGTTACTGCTTGATGATGGCAGTCACACATAAGAGATACGTGTCGACTGCAATATGATGGCAGTCACACATAAGAGATACGTGTAGACTACAATATGATGGCAGTCACACGTAAGAGATACGCGTAGACTACAATATGATGGCAGTCACACATAAGAGATACGCGTAGACTGCAATATGATGGCAGTCACACGTAAGAGATACGTGTAGACCACAATATGATGGCAGTCACACATAAGAGATACGTGTAGACTACAATATGATGGCAGTCACACATAAGAGATACGCGTAGACTACAATATGATGGCAGTCACACATAAGAGATACGCGTAGACTGCAATATGATGGCAGTCACACGTAAGAGATACGTGTAGACCACAATATGATGGCAGTCACACATAAGAGATACGTGTAGACTGCAATATGATGGCAGTCACACATAAGAGATACGTGTAGACTGCAATATGATGGCAGTCACACATAAGAGATACGTGTAGACTGCAATATGATGGCAGTCACACGTAAGAGATACGTGTAGACTGCAATATGATGGCAGTCACACCTAAGAGATACGTGTCGACTACAATATGATGGCAGTCACACATAAGAGATACGTGTCGACTGCAATATGATGGCAGTCACACATAAGAGATACGTGTCGACTGCAATATGATGGCAGTCACACATAAGAGATACGCGTAGACTGCAATATGATGGCAGTCACACATAAGAGATATGTGTAGACTACAATATGATGGCAGTCACACATAAGAGATATGTGTAGACTGCAATATGATGGCAGTCACACATAAGAGATACGTGTTGACTGCAATATGATGGCAGTCACACATAAGAGATATGTGTAGACTGCAATATGATGGCAGTCACACATAAGAGATACGTGTAGACTGCAATATGATGGCAGTCCCACATAAGAGATATGTGTAGACTACAATATGATGGCAGTCACACATAAGAGATATGTGTAGACTGCAATAGGATGGCAGTCACACATAAGAGATATGTGTAGACTACAATATGATGGCAGTCACACATAAGAGATATGTGTAGACTGCAATATGATGGCAGTCACACATAAGAGATATGTGTAGACTACAATATGATGGCAGTCACACATAAGAGATACGTGTAGACTGCAATATGATGGCAGTCACACATAAGAGATACGTTCAGACTCAAGTAAACAACACCAACATTTTATATGTTCCATTGAAAATATAGAACATTACAACTTAAAGTCCATCCATCTATCCATTTTCTACCGCTTGTCCCTTTCGGGGTGGCAGGGGGTGCAAAGTCGCAGGACATATTTAGCATGTTTGTTCCAAGAGCCAACACAAATCAAAGCTCTCCAATATGCTGTTCCATGGTCTTGGAATAACCTACAGAAGGATCTGAGGTCACGTGAACTCATCCCTTTGGGGGAATTTCAGGTCATTTTAAAAGATCAGGACTTTAAATACAGTGGTTTTTGAGCAAGACCTCGGACTAATGTGGTCTACATACTTAAAAGGGTTCAATTTGATGTACATATTTTTACAAATAGATTAAAAGTTTTAAAAAATCACGTTTTTTATGAATCTTCAGAGTCTGAGGGATAATTAGGTCCAGATTGATCAAGTCTATGGTGGTTTTTGACCTGGACCTGGACCAATGTGGTCCTGAAAAGGTTAAATGCGCCTTTATTTGAATAGCACATATAGGATCCAGTTCAAGTTACCTGCGCACTTTGTGATACACGTCCCTTTTCCGGGTCCTTCTTCTCTCTCCTGTCTCTCCCTCGCTCTCTGCCTCTGCCGTCCCACTCAAACTTCCAGTTGTGGAGGTCAGCTGGACCTTGAAGGCTTCAAAACAACATCAAAACATCAAAAGTGTACATACACGTGTAAAGAACATCATGTCATGGCTGTTTTCAGTTTCCAATCATTTCTACAACTCTTATTTTGTTGTGATGTAGTGATTGGAGCACATACTTGTTGGTCACAAAAAACATTCATGAAGTTTGCTTCTTTTATGAATTTATTATGGCTCTACTGAAAATGTGCTGGGTCACAAGTATACATACAGCAATGTTAAAGGCCTACTGAAATGCTTTTTTAAAATTTAAACGGGAATAGCAGATCCAATCTATGTGTCATACTTGATCATTTCGCGATATTGCCATATTTTTGCTGAAAGGATTTAGTAGAGAAAATCGACGATAAAGTTCGCAACTTTTGTTCGCTGATAAAAAAAAAGCCTTGCCTGTACCGGAAGTAGCGTGACGTCACAGGAGCTAGTATTCCTCACAATTCCCCGTTGTTTACAATGGAGCGAGAGAGATTCGGACCGAGAAAGTGATGATTACCCCATTAATTTGAGCGAGGATGAAAGATTCATAGATGAGGAACGTTACAGTGAAGGACTAGAGTGCAGTGCAGGACGTATCTTTTTTCGCTCTGACCGTAACTTAGGTACAAGCTGGCTCATTGGATTCCACACTCTCCTTTTTTTATTGTAGATCACAGATTTGTATTTTAAACCACCTCGGATACTATATCCTCTTGAAAATGAGAGTCGAGAACGCGAAATGGACATTCAGTGCCTTTTACATCGGCGAAATGCTTTAGCTACGAGCTAACGTGATAGCATCTTGCTTTAACTGCATATGGAAACAAAAGAAATAAACCCCTGACTGGAAGGATAGATAGAAAATCAACAATACTATTAAACCGTGGACATGTAAATACACGGTTAATGCTTTCCAGGCTGGCGAAGGTTAACAATGCTGTGCTAAGGACGCCATTGAAGCTAACTTAGCAACCGGATTGCACAGAGCTATGCTAAAAACATTAGCTCTCCACCTACGCCAGCCAGCCCTCATTTGCTCAACAACACCCGTGCTCACCTGCGTTCCAGCGATCGGCAGAAGGACGAAGGACTTCACCCGATGCGTTTGGCGGCCCGGAGACGTAGGAAGTCAAGGTGAAGTCGGCGGCTAGCGCGGCTAGCGCGGCTAGCGCTCCAACAAAGTCCTCCTGGTTGTGTTGCTGTAGTCCGCTGCTAATACACCAATCCCACCTACAACTGTCTTCTTTGCAGCCTTCATTGTTCATTAAAAAAATTGCAAAAGATGTCCAGAATACTGTGGAATTATGAAATGAAAACAGAGCTTTTTGTATAGGATTCTACGGGGTACCATAACTTCCGTTACTCGGACTTCGTCACGCGCATACGTCATCATACCGCGATGTTTCAGCTGGATATTTCCCGGGAATTTTAAAATGTCACTTTATAAGTTAACCCGGCCGTATTGGCATGTGTTGCAATGTTAAGATTTCATCATCGATATATAAACTATCAGACTGCGTGGTCGCTAGTAGTGGCTTTCAGTAGGCCTTTAAAGGCCTACTGAAATGACATGTTCTTATTGAAACGGGGATAGCAGATCCATTCTATGTGTCATACTTGATCATTTCGCGATATTGCCATATTTTTGCTGAAAGGATTTAGTAGAGAACATCGACGATAAAGTTCGCAACTTTTTGGTCGCTGATAAAAAAAAGCCTTGCCTGTACCGGAAGTAGCGTGACGTCACAGGTTGAAAGGCTCCTCACATTTCCCCATTGTTTACACCAGCAGCGAGAGCGATTCGGACCGAGAAAGCGACGATTACCCCATTAATTTGAGCCAGGATGAAAGATTTGTGGATGAGGAACGTGAGAGTGAAGGACTAGAGTGCAGTGCAGGACGTATCTTTTTTCGCTCTGACCGTAACTTAGGTACAAGCTGGCTCATTGGATTCCACACTTGCTCCTTTTTCTATTGTGGATCACGGATTTGTAT
Source organism: Entelurus aequoreus (assembly GCF_033978785.1). Taxonomy (NCBI): domain Eukaryota; kingdom Metazoa; phylum Chordata; class Actinopteri; order Syngnathiformes; family Syngnathidae; genus Entelurus; species Entelurus aequoreus. The sequence goes on along the minus strand of NC_084748.1, from coordinate 47,480,543 downwards.
TTTAAACCACCTGGGATACTATATCCTCTTGAAAATGAGAGTCGAGAACGCGAAATGGACATTCACGGTGACTTTTATCTCCACGACAATACATCGGCGAAGCACTTTAGCTACGGAGCTAACGTGATAGCATCGTGCTTAAATGCAGATAGAAACAAAATAAATAAGCCCCTGACTGGAAGGATAGACAGAAGATCAACAATACTACCAAACTCTGGACCTGTAACCACACGGTTAATGCTGTACCGCCTGGCAAAGCCTAGCAATGCTGTTGCTAACGACGCCATTGAAGCTAACTTAGCTTTGGGACCTCAACAGAGCTATGCTAAAAACATTAGCTATCCACCTACGCCAGCCCTCATCTGCTCATCAACACCCGTGCTCACCTGCGTTCCAGCGATCGACGGAGCGACGAAGGACTTCACCCGATCATCGATGCGGTCGGCGGCTAGCGTCGGATAGCGCGTCTGCTATCCAAGTCAAAGTCCTCCTGGTTGTGTTGCTGCAGCCAGCCGCTAATACACCGATCCCACCTACAACTTTCTTCTTTGCTGTCTCCATTGTTCATTAAACAAATTGCAAAAGATTCACCAACACAGATGTCCAGAATACTGTGGAATTTTGCGATGAAAACAGAGCTTTTTGTATTGGATTCAATGTGTACCAATACTTCCGTTTCAACCATTGACGTCACGCGCATACGTCATCATACATAGACGTTTTCAACCGGAAGTTTCCTGGGATATTTAAAATGTCACTTTATAAGTTAACCCGGCCGTATTGGCATGTGTTGCAATGTTAAGATTTCATCATTGATATATAAACTATCAGACTGCGTGGTCGCTAGTAGTGGCTTTCAGTAGGCCTTTAATATTTGCTTACATGTCCCTTGGCAAGTTTCACTGCAATAAGGCGCTTTTGGTAGCCATCCACAAGCTTCTGCTGGAATTTTTGACCACAAAATTAGTGCAGTTCAGCTAAATTTGTTGACATGGACTTGTTTCTTCAGCATTGTCCACACCTTTAAGTCAGGACTTTGGGAAGGCCATTCTAAAACCTTCATTCTAGCCTGATTTAGCCATTCCTTTACCACCTTTGGGGTCATTGTCCTGTTGGAACACCCAACTGCGCCCAAGACCCAACCTCCGGGCTGATGATTTTAGCTTGTCCTGAACAATTTGGAGCTAATCCTCCTTTTTCATTGTCCCATTTACTCTCTGTAAAGCACCAGTTCCATTGGCAGCAAAACAGGCCCAGAGCATAATACTACCACCACCATGCTTGACTATAGGCATGGTGTTCCTGGGATTAAAGGCCTCACCTTTTCTCCTCCAAACATATTGCTGGGTATTGTGGCCAAACAGCTCCATTTTTGTTTCATCTGGCATCACATGGACAAAGATGCAACCTTCTGGAGGAAAGTTCTGAATGGCCTTCCCAAAGTCCTGACTTAAACATGTGGACAATGCTGAAGAAACAAGTCCATGTCAGAAAACCAACCAAGTGTATGTACACTTTTGACCGCGACTGTACATTCAGCTTGATCACCAGCAATCTTTCCGACAATGTCCGTGTATTAATGTTAGAATAATTATGTATAAGTTATCACACAACTCTTATGCTTAAAGGCCGTTGCTATAGTTATTATCAATTGTGCCGAAGTTGTACTTTTCTATCTGTGCAAAGGCACACAACTTGTAATCTTCCATTGCGAGTTGCCTCGCATCAGCAGTTTGTTTCCAGACCCTGCCTGCAGACAGCCAAGGACGGACATCGAGTAGCTCAACGCAGACAAAACAGAGACAGGGCGAAATCACGAGTGTGTGCACGTTTCCATTCTGAATAATCACGTATTGTGTCTACTGGGGCTGCTTGCAGCCTCAGTGATGTTAACTAGGGAACTCCCGAATAAATAGAGGAGGACGTGGGACTGTACCTTAGAGCGCAGGGTGGAACGGTAACTGTGTGTGCAGCCCAATACGTTTCTCCTCATGAGCAAAATTTAACTCTGTCTCTGCCTGATTCCTCGCTTCTTGTCTTGTTTAATAGATAGTTCGGTGTTTGAACCTGACAATTAGATCTTAAAAATCAGTGTAGAAAAACAAAACCCAATTAAAGCTGCGAGCAGTGTGGAAAGGGACCTTTGGTGCGATGCCACGCCCACATCTTATGGCATGGGAAAAATGTGTTCGCAATTTATCATTACTATCTGCGAATTTAACCGCGACTCATTCAGACAAAGTCTCTGGGAGGAGTTTGTTAAAGTACGACCTCTTTTTTCAGCCGAAAAATGGCCACAAACCAAAGATGCCTAGCTTGGTGCGATGCCACGCCCACATCTTTTCTTCACAGTCTATTCAATTGAATATAAGTTAAAAAGGATTTGCAAATATTCAGTTTTTATTTAACGTGCTAACTTCACTGCGTTTGGCTTTTGTATGTTAAGGCCCCTCAAAAAAGCCATTGAAGTGATAGAAAATAATAATAATTAAAGCTGCAAGCAGCGATCAACGAGCCCTCTCACCTCCTTGGGTTCCGACAAGGACTGGGACTCTGGTTCCTCCTCTTCAGCTCTGCATGCTCTTCTTCTGAGTCCAACTGGATTGTTGGAATGTTCGCCAGTACGATGTAGTCTTCCATGGTCATGACCGCCTCAGAAGTGGGACAACAGAAACAATAATTGCCTTCAGAAGTCATCATGACCTTCAGTTACTACGGAAACTTGTTTTCAAGACGACTTAGACTTAGACAAACTTTAATGATCCACGAGGGAATTTGATTAATCAAACACACTAATTGATATATTACTTGGTAAATTAAACAAGCAAACCGATACATTACTCGATTAATCGAACAATCTAATTGATATATTACTTGATTAACTAAACAAACTAATTGATATATTACTTGGTAAATTAGACAAACAAACCGATATATTACTCAATTTATCGAACAAACCTATCGATAGATTACTCGATTAATCAAACAAACCAATTGATATATATTTCTTGATTAATTAAACAAACAAACCGATATATTACTCAAATAATCAAACACAATAATTCCTATATTACTCAATTAATCGAACAAACTAATCAATAGATGACTCGATTGGTCAAACAAACTAACTAATATATTACTTGATTAATTAAACAAACCGATATATTACTCGAATAATCAAACACACTAATTCATATATTACTTGATTAATCGAACAAACTAATCAATAGATTACTCGATTAATGAAACAAACAAATTGATATAATACTTGGTAAATTAAACAAGCCTATCGATAGATTACTCGATTAATCAAACAAACTAATTGATATATTACTTCATTAATTAAACAAACACACCGATATATTACTCGAATAATCAAACACACTAATTCATATATTACTCGATTAATCGAACAAACTAATAAATAGTTAATCAAACAAACTAAATGATATATTACTTGATTATTTAAACAAACAAACCGATATATTACTCAAATAATCAAACACACTAATTCCTATATTACTCAATTAATCAAACAAACTAATCAATAGATGACTCGATTAGTCAAACAAACTAACTAATATATTACTTGATTAATTAAACAAACCGATATATTACTAGAATAATCAAACACACTAATTCATATATTACTCGAATAATTGAACAAACTAATCGATGTTACTTGATTAATCGAACTAACCTATCGATAGATTACTCAATCAAATAAACTAATTGGTATATTACTTGATTAGTTAAACAAACAAACCGATATATTACTCGATTAATCGAACAAACATATCGATAGATTACTCGATTAATGAAACAAACTAATTGCTATATTACTTCATGAATTAAACTAACAAACCGATATATTACTCGAATAATCAAACACACTAATTCCTATATTACTCAATTAATCGAACAAACTAATCAATAGATGACTTGATTAGTCAAACAAACTAACTGATATATTACTTGATTAATTGAACAAACCAATATATTACTCGAATAATCAAACACACTAATTCATATATTACTCGATTAATCGAACAAACTAATCAATAGATTACTCGATTAATGAAACAAACAAATTGATATATTACTTGTTAAATTAAACAAACCTATCGATAGATTACTCAATTAATCAAACAAACTAATTGATATATTACTTCATTAATTAAACAAACAAACCGATATATTACTTGAATAATCAAACACACTAATTCATATATTACTCGATTAATCGAACAAACTAATCAATAGTTAATCAAACAAACTAATTGATATATTACTTGATTAATTAATATATTACTTGATTAATTAAACAAACAAACCGATATATTACTCGATTAATCAAACAAACATCGATAGATTACTCGATTAATCAAACAAAATAATTGCTATATTACTTGAATAATTAAACAAACAAACCGATATATTCCTTGAATAATCAAACACACTAATTCCTATATTACGCGATTAATCGAACAAACTAAACAATATATTACTGGATTAGTCAAACAAACTAACTGATATATTACTTGATTAATTAAACAAACCAATATATTACTCAAATAATCAAACACACTAATTCATATATTACTCGATTAATCAAACAAAAAAATGTATGTATTACCTAATTAAACAAACCGATATAATACTCGAATAATTAAACATATTAATTCATATATTACTCGATTAATCAAACAAACTAATCAATAGATTATTCGATTAAGCAAACAAATAAATGTATATATTACTTGGTAAATTAAACAAACAAACCAATATTTTACTCGAATAATCGAACAAACTAATCAATATGTTACTTGATTAATCGAACAAACCTATCGATAGATTACTCAAACAAACTAATTGATATATTACTTGATTAATTAAACAAACAAACCGATATATTACTCGATTAATCGAACAAACCTATCAATAGATTACTCGATTAATCAAACAACCTAATTGATATATTACTTGGCTGATTAAACAAACAAACCGATATGTATTACTTGAATAATCAAACACACAAATTCCTATATTACTCGATTAATCGAACAAACAAATTGATATATTACTTGGTAAATTGAACAAACAAACCGACATATTACTCGAATAATTGAACAAACTAATCGATATGTTACTTGATTAATCGAACAAACGGATTGATCGATTACTAAAATAATGGATATGAGCAACATCAGCTACAGGAAGTGGATCTACATCCATGTAGTGATATTGTTACATACTCAATAGTTTTCTTCGACAGAGGTCAAGGGGGTACTCTTAAAGGTACAGTGTGTGCATGTTCAATTTCAACTGTCGCACGCTTGGAACTTAGCGGTCCCAACTGTAGATAATCGAGACAAGACCGAGCGTTATTATCTTTGTAAACATCGGCATTAGACTATGTAGCTAGACTTGGTATTTACCTCCTCCAGTTCTTGCTCAGTTCTCTTGGGCTCCGAGAGCAGCAAGGCCTCCATGCCTCGCCTCACGCTACTCCTGCTTCTGTCGTCCCTGATCGTAGTCGTCTCTACCTCCGCTTCCGTGACGGCCACATGGGGCGGAGATGTAGCGGACCCCTGAGACCCTGCACCTTGTTTCGATGCAGTGGAGCCACAAGAGATGGGGAGGCTGAGCACGGACTGAGATGATCCCTTCCAGGAACCCGGGGAGGCGCTCCGTCTACTGTCTCTGGAGGATGGCTCCCTCTGTAAGCCATTTCTGGACGGAGACGCTTCCCTGGTCCGAGGAGACCTCCGGCATCCCTCGTTTGTCTTCTGGTGAAATGTTGAGGAGGCGCGGCGGGAGATGGACTCCAGATTCCTGTAGAGCCTCTCCGAGTCCAAACTATGCTTGTCTGACGGGCTCCTTGACCTTCGGCTGCCTCCTCTCTGTGGTTCGTAGCCGCCGTTCTGTGAAAAGGACTTGTGAGAAGTCGTCAGTCTGGATGGCGAAGCAAAGGAACCCTGTCTGCGAGACGGACTAGACCTGCCAGAGGTATGCTGAGAGGGTGCATGGAAGGCAAGGTGGGAGGAGCCATTAGATCGAGTCCCACTCCTCGAGAGCGAGCGCATTCGGTTGTCCGATCTCCTCCGTCTATCTGGACTCACTGAACCGTGGCGTGTCGGAGAGTTCCTCAATGAGTCAGCCCCTCTTCTAAAATTGGAGTGGTAGGTGTACCTCTGAGGGGACTCGCTTCTCCAAGAATCCTGCATGTAGGTTTCGGGGTTTCTGCGTTGGGAGGGAACGCCAAGATGGACGGTCCGGTATGGGACAGAAGCTTTGGGTTCAGGGACATAGTTGTTGGGGAGGGGGTGGCCCCTCTCGTAGTAACGATAGGGCCTTCTATTGGCGTCCTCCTTCTGATGGTCGCCCTCACTTCTTCTGTCCGGAGAGAAGTAGCCACTCTCTTGTTCCCTCACGCCCCCGGAGTCTGGAAATCACAGAGACATGACAGTTTTCATATATATAATTGATTATGCTTTTTTGTGAACTTCTGGATCTGCCTCCCGGAAGCCTTTTGGCCATGGAGACCAGATGCTGGGTCTCTGCCACACCAGAGTCCGTTTGGAGGAGATGTGGATGAAGAGACAGGACTGCGGAGCTGGCACTGAGCGCCGGGACGGACCAGCTTCACAGTGTCTTGGCTGAATGAGCAGGTATCGGACAACTCGGTCTCCTTGGACGTATCCTCGCTCATCCATGCGGACCGGACACTGGCCGAGAGTTGGTGGGCGTCTGAGAGTGCAGTCGGCTCTCTTGGTTGCTGTCTCTGGCCATGCTCCTCCCACCCCAGCGGAATTTGGCGTGGAACACCGCAAAGGCCACCACAGTGTATATGTTTTTGTTGTTGTTTTACTTTTGTAGAAATGGCTAGTTGGATCAGCTCTACTCTTTTATTGTCTTTAATGTCCTCTGTGTTCTTTGATATTTCCCTCTTACACACATGTTTATGTGTGCTATGGCTATGAGTTTTTTTCCCCTTGGCCTCAGTCTGGACCCCCTCTCCAGGGGCCTAGGCTTAGACTGAATTTTTTTTTCTCAACCCCCCAGCGTTTACCTGTTTCTCACCTTTTTTGTAAGGGGCGCCGGCAGTTGGCATTATAACAACTTATATAAGTGTTATAATGAAGGCAACACATGATGCAAGTGTCTATATTAGCTATATTAGCCTACTATCAAAATGACTTTAAAAGTCTTATATAAGTGTTATAATGAAGACAACACATGATGTAAGTGTCTATATTAGCTATATTAGCCTACTATCAAAATGACTTTAAAAGTCTTGTATAATGAAGACAACACATGATGTAAGTGTCTATATTAGCCTACTATCAAAATGACTTTAAAAGTCTTTTATAAGTGTTATAAAGAAGGCAACACATGATGCAAGTGTCTATATTAGCTATATTAGCCTACTATCAAAATGACTTTAAAAGTCTTATATAAGTGTTATAATGAAGACAACACATGATGTAAGTGTCTATATTAGCTATATTAGCCTACTATCAAAATGACTTTAAAAGTCTTATATAATGAAGACAACACATGATGTAAGTGTCTATATTAGCCTACTATCAAAATGACTTTAAAAGTCTTATATAAGTGTTATAATGAAGACAACACATGGTGTAAGTGTCTATATTAGCTATATTAGCCTACTATCAAAATGACTTTAAAAGTCTTATATAAGTGTTATAATGAAGGCAACACATGATGCAAGTGTCTATATTAGCCATATTAGCCTACTATCAAAATGACTTTAAAAGTCTTATATAAGTGTTATAATGAAGACAACACATGATGTAAGTGTCTATATTAGCCTACTATCAAAATGACTTTAAAAGTCTTATATAAGTGTTATAATGAAGACAACACACGATGTAAGTGTCTATATTAGCTATATTAGCCTACTATCAAAATTACTTTAAAAGTCTTAAATAAGTGTTATAATAAAGGCAACATGTGATGTAAGTGTCTATATTAGCTTTATTAGCCTACTATCAAAATGACTTTAAAAGTCTTATATAAGTGTTATAATGAAGACAACACATGGTGTAAGTGTCAATATTAGCTATATTAGCCTACTATCAAAATGACTTTAAAAGTCTTATATAAGTGTTATAATGAAGACAACACATGATGTAAGTGTCTATATTAGCCTACTATCAAAATGACTTTAAAAGTCTTATATAAGTGTTATAATGAAGACAATACATGATGTAAGTGTCTATATTAGCCTACTATCAAAATGACTTTAAAAGTCTTATATAAGTGTTATAATAAAGGCAACATGTGATGTAAGTGTCTATATTAGCTATATTAGCCTACTATCAAAATGACTTTAAAAGTCTTATATAAGTGTTATAATAAAGGCAACATGTGATGTAAGTGTCTATATTAGCTATATTAGCCTACTATCAAAATTACTTTAAAAGTCTTATATAAGTGTTATAATAAAGGCAACATGTGATGTAAGTGTCTATATTAGCTATATTAGCCTACTATCAAAATTACTTTAAAAGTCTTATATAAGTGTTATAATAAAGGCAACATGTGATGTAAGTGTCTATATTAGCTATATTAGCCTACTATCAAAATGACTTTAAAAGTCTTATATAAGTGTTATAATGAAGACAACACATGATGTACGTGTCTATATTAGCCTACTATCAAAATGACTTTAAAAGTCTTATATAAGTGTTATAATGAAGACAACACATGATGTAAGTGTCTATATTAGCCTACTATCAAAATGACTTTAAAAGTCTTATATAAGTGTTATAATAAAGGCAACATGTGATGTAAGTGTCTATATTAGCTATATTAGCCTACTATCAAAATGACTTTAAAAGTCTTATATAAGTGTTATAATAAAGGCAACATGTGATGTAAGTGTCTATATTAGCTATATTAGCCTACTATCAAAATGACTTTAAAAGTCTTATATAAGTGTTATAATAAAGGCAACATGTGATGTAAGTGTCTATATTAGCTATATTAGCCTACTATCAAAATTACTTTAAAAGTCTTATATAAGTGTTATAATAAAGGCAACATGTGATGTAAGTGTCTATATTAGCTATATTAGCCTACTATCAAAATGACTTTAAAAGTCTTATATAAGTGTTATAATAAAGGCAACATGTGATGTAAGTGTCTATATTAGCTATATTAGCCTACTATCAAAATGACTTTAAAAGTCTTATATAAGTGTTATAATAAAGGCAACATGTGATGTAAGTGTCTATATTAGCTATATTAGCCTACTATCAAAATTACTTTAAAAGTCTTATATAAGTGTTATAATGAAGACAACACATGATGTAAGTGTCTATATTAGCCTACTATCAAAATGACTTTAAAAGTCTTATATAAGTGTTATAATGAAGACAACACATGATGTAAGTGTCTATATTAGCCTACTATCAAAATGACTTTAAAAGTCTTATATAAGTGTTATAATAAAGGCAACATGTGATGTAAGTGTCTATATTAGCTATATTAGCCTACTATCAAAATGACTTTAAAAGTCTTATATAAGTGTTATAATAAAGGCAACATGTGATGTAAGTGTCTATATTAGCTATATTAGCCTACTATCAAAATGACTTTAAAAGTCTCATATAAGTGTTATAATGAAGACAACACATGATGTAAGTGTCTATATTAGCCTACTATCAAAATGACTTTAAAAGTCTTATATAAGTGTTATAATGAAGACAACACATGATGTAAGTGTCTATATTAGCCTACTATCAAAATGACTTTAAAAGTCTTATATAAGTGTTATAATGAAGGCAACACATGATGTAAGTGTCTATATTAGCCTACTATCAAAATGACTTTAAAAGTTGTATATAAGTGTTATAATGAAGACAACACATGATGTAAGTGTCTATATTAGCCTACTATCAAAATGACTTTAAAAGTCTTATATAAGTGTTATAATGAAGGCAACACATGATGTAAGTGTCTATATTAGCTATATTAGCCTACTATCAAAATGACTTTAAAAGTCTTGTATAAGTGTTATAATGAAGACAACACATGATGTAAGTGTCTATATTAGCTATATTAGCCTACTATCAAAATGACTTTAAAAGTCTTATATAAGTGTTATAATGAAGACAACACATGATGTAAGTGTCTATATTAGCCTACTATCAAAATGACTTTAAAAGTCTTATATAAGTGTTATAATGAAGGCAACACATGATGTAAGTGTCTATATTAGCTATATTAGCCTACTATCAAAATGACTTTAAAAGTCTTGTATAAGTGTTATAATGAAGACAACACATGATGTAAGTGTCTATATTAGCTATATTAGCCTACTATCAAAATGACTTTAAAAGTCTTATATAAGTGTTACAATGAAGGCAACACATGATGTAAGTGTCTATATTAGCCTACTATCAAAATGACTTTAAATCAAGACTTTTGAAGTCATTTTGATAGGAGGCTAATATTACTGATTTCTCGATTAATCAAACAAACTAACTGATATGTTACTTGATTAATTAAACAAACCGATATATTACCTGTATAATCAAACACATTAAATCATATATTACTCGATTAATCGAACAATTTGATCAATAGATAACTCGATTAATCGAACAATTTAATAAATAGATTACTCAATTAATCAAACAAACCAATTGATGTATTACTTTGTTAATTAAACAAACAAACCGATATATTACTCGAATAATCGAACAAACGAATCGATATGTTGCTCGATTAATCGAACAAACTAATTGATCGATTACTAAAATAATGGATATGAGCAACATCAGCTACAGGAAGTGGATCTACATCCATGTAGTGACATTGTTACATACTCAATAGTTCTCTTCGACAGAGGTCAAGGGGGTACTCTTAAAGGTACAGTGTGTGCATGTGACCCACCTGATGCTCTTAAAGGTACAGTGTGTGCATGTGACCCACCTGATGCTCTTAAAGGTACAGTGCGTGCATGTGACCCACCTGATGCTCTTAAAGGTACAGTGTGTGCATGTGACCCACCTGATGCTCTGCGGGATCGCTCTCGGCCTCTCCTCTCATCCATCCAGGGGCTTCCAGCGCTGCCAAGGGGAGAAGAATCCATCCGGGTCATGTCTTCTAGGGACACACAGTTCCTCTGTAAGCTGAGGGGTCTGCTCCTCCCTGGACTGTCCGGACTATTTGCAGAGCTGGACAACATGGGACAACGTGGGACAACATGGGACAACGTGGGACAACGTGGGACAACATGGGACAAAGTGGGACAACATGGGACAACATGGGACAACATGGGACAACGTGGGACAACATGGGACAACGTGGGACAACATGGGACAACGTGGGACAACGTGGGACAACATGGGACAACATGGGACAACGTGGAACAACGTGGGACAACGTGGGACAACATGGGACAACATTAGACAACGTGGAACAACGTGGGACAACGTGGGACAACATGGGACAACATTAGACAACATGGGACAACGTGGAACAACGTGGGACAACGTGGGACAACATGGGACAACATAGGACAATGTGGGACAACATGGGACAACATAGGACAATGTGGGACAACATGAGACAATGTGGGACAACATGGGACAATGTGGAACAACGTGGGACAACGTGGGACAACATGGGACAACATAGGACAATGTGGGACAACATGGGACAACGTGGAACAACGTGGGACAACGTGGGACAACATGGGACAACGTAGGACAATGTGGGACAACATGGGACAACATTGGACAACATAGGACAATGTGGGACAACATGGGACAACATGGGACAATGTGGGACAAAGTGGGACAATGTGGGACAACATGGGACAAAGTGGGACAACGTGGGACAACATGGGACAACGTGGGACAACATGGGACAACATGGGACAACATGGGACAACGTGGAACAACGTGGGACAACGTGGGACAACATGGGACAACATGGGACAACGTAGGACAATGTGGGACAACATGGGACAACATTGGACAACATAGGACAATGTGGGACAACATGGGACAACATGGGACAATGTGGGACAAAGTGGGACAACGTGGGACAACATGGGACAAAGTGGGACAACGTGGGACAACATGGGACAAAGTGGGACAACATGGGACAACGTGGGACAACGTGGGACAACATGGGACAAAGTGGGACAACGTGGGACAACATGGGACAACATGGGACAAAGTGGGACAACGTGGGACAACATGGGACAACATGGGACAAAGTGGGACAACATGGGACAACATAGGACAACATGGGACAACATGGGACAAAGTGGGACAACGTGGGACAACATGGGACAACATGGGACAAAGTGGGACAACGTGGGACAACATGGGACAAAGTGGGACAACGTGGGACAACATGGGACAACATGGGACAAAGTGGGACAACGTGGGACAACATGGGACAACATGGGACAAAGTGGGACAAAGTGGGACAACATGGGACAACATGGGACAACATGGGACAACGTGGGACAACGTGGGACAACATGGGACAACATGGGACAAAGTGGGACAACGTGGGACAACATGGGACAACATGGGACAAAGTGGGACAACATAGGACAACGTGGGACAACGTGGGACAACGTGGGACAACGTGGGACAACATGAGACAACGTGGGACAACATGAGACAACGTGGGACAACATGAGACAACATAGGACAACATGGGACAACATGAGACAACATAGGACAACATGGGACAACGTGGGACAACGTGGGACAACGTGGGACAACATGAGACAAAGTGGGACAACATAGGACAAAGTGGGACAACATGGGACAACATAGGACAAATACGTCAACGCCAGCCGCACAGGATAAAAGTACATTATTGTCACATTATGACTTATTTGACATTATTCTCTACCACACGTTGACATGAAATCCTTCTTGGCAAAGTTGTCCCTTCAGTCAAATGCTCGTGTGATGGATCATCATTTCATGGTTTTAAAGGGGAACTGCACTTCTTTAGGAATTGTACATGTCTTTTTTTAAAGATGTATAATAGAAAGAGCAGATATGATCATAACAATATGTAATATGTACAATATTAACTGTATTTTGATCATTTATTCAATGTCAGGACTGATTTCTTCCGCACATTTATTTCTGTTTCCATAGCAACACACCTCCGACTTCTGGCCACAAATGTTTGTTTTTACTCTCAGAAACAAAGGCGTGTGCGTTGTAATCATGACATAATCCATAACAGACAACAAATGCAACTATTTTTGGACAAACGAGGATTCACAACCTTATCTTTTTGAAGCTGAACATACTGAGGATGAACTACTGCTTCTACAAAGTGAGCACGGTAGGAAGAGTGAGACGTTGGAGCAGACGGAAGCCGAGAAAGTGAGGCGGAAGTGACTGGCGCTATAAATATGGAATTTGGAGCCAAGCTGTTTCTACATAAATGGAGTGCTTACCCAAATAAACCAACTTTAAAAGTCTTACATTATGTGTTGTCTTCATTATAACACTTATATAAGACTTTTAAAGTCATTTTGATAGTAGGCTAATATAGCTAATATAGACACTTACATCGTGTGTTGCCTTCATTATAACACTTATATGAGTGTCTATATTAGTTATATTAGCCTACTATCAAAATGACTTTAAAAGTCTTATATAAGTGTTATAATGAAGACAACACATGATGTGTCTATATTAGCTATATTAGCCTACTATCAAAACAACTTTAAAATCCTTATATAAGTGTTGTAATGAAAACAACACATGATGTAAGTGTCTATATTAGCCTACTATCAAAATGACTTTAAAAGTATTGTATAAGTGTTGTAATTAAGACAACACATGATGTAAGTGTCTATATTAGTTATATTAGCCTACTATCAAAATGACTTTAAAAGTCTTATATAAGTGTTATAATGAAGACAACACATGATGTAAGTGTCTATATTGGCTATATTAGCCTACTATCAAAATGACTTTAAAAGTGTTATATAAGTGTTAAAGACAACATATGATGTAAGTGTCTGTATTAGCTATATTAGCCTACTATAAAAATGACTTTAAAAGCCTTATATACTGTAAGTGTTGTAATGAAGACAACACATGATGTAAGTGTCTATATTAGCTATATTAGCCTACTATCAAAATGACTTTAAAAGTCTTATATAAGTGTTGTAATGAAGACAACACATGATGTAAGTGTCTATATTAGCTATATTAGCCTACTATCAAAATTACTTTAAAAGCCTTATATAAGTGTTATAATGAAGACAACACATGATGTAAGTGTCTATATTAGCCTACTATCAAAATGACTTTAAAAGTCTTATATAAGTGTTATAATGAAGGCAACACATGATGTAAGTGTCTATATTAGCTATATTAGCCTACTATCAAAATGACTTTAAAAGTCTTATATAAGTGTTGTAATGAAGACAACACATGATGTAAGTGTCTATATTAGCTATATTAGCCTACTATCAAAATTACTTTAAAAGCCTTATATAAGTGTTATAATGAAGACAACACATGATGTAAGTGTCTATATTAGCCTACTATCAAAATGACTTTAAAAGTCTTATATAAGTGTTATAATGAAGGCAACACATGATGTAAGTGTCTATATTAGCCTACTATCAAAATGACTTTAAAAGTATTGTATAAGTGTTGTAATTAAGACAACACATGATGTAAGTGTCTATATTAGTTATATTAGCCTACTATCAAAATGACTTTAAAAGTCTTATATAAGTGTTATAATGAAGACAACACATGATGTGTCTATATTAGCTATATTAGCCTACTATCAAAACAACTTTAAAATCCTTATATAAGTGTTGTAATGAAAACAACACATGATGTAAGTGTCTATATTAGCCTACTATCAAAATGACTTTAAAAGTATTGTATAAGTGTTGTAATTAAGACAACACATGATGTAAGTGTCTATATTAGTTATATTAGCCTACTATCAAAATGACTTTAAAAGTCTTATATAAGTGTTATAATGAAGACAACACATGATGTAAGTGTCTATATTGGCTATATTAGCCTACTATCAAAATGACTTTAAAAGTGTTATATAAGTGTTAAAGACAACATATGATGTAAGTGTCTGTATTAGCTATATTAGCCTACTATAAAAATGACTTTAAAAGCCTTATATACTGTAAGTGTTGTAATGAAGACAACACATGATGTAAGTGTCTATATTAGCTATATTAGCCTACTATCAAAATGACTTTAAAAGTCTTATATAAGTGTTGTAATGAAGACAACACATGATGTAAGTGTCTGTATTAGCTATATTAGCCTACTATCAAAATGACTTTAAAAGTCTTATATAAGTGTTGTAATGAAGACAACACATGATGTAAGTGTCTATATTAGCTATATTAGCCTACTATCAAAATTACTTTAAAAGCCTTATATAAGTGTTATAATGAAGACAACACATGATGTAAGTGTCTATATTAGCCTACTATCAAAATGACTTTAAAAGTCTTATATAAGTGTTATAATGAAGGCAACACATGATGTAAGTGTCTATATTAGCCTACTATCAAAATGACTTTAAAAGTCTTATATAAGTGTTGTAATGAAGACAACACATGATGTAAGTGTCTAAATTAGCTATATTAGCCTAAGAGTGAGATGTTGGAGTAGACAGGAGCCGAGAAAGTGAGGTGTAAGTGACTGGCGCTATAAATATGGAATTTGGAGCCAAGCTGTTTCTACATAAATGGAGTGCTTACCCAAATAAACCGGAAAAATATAAAAATATTGAAGTATTGTTGATGGTTTTTGAATGCGTCTTTAAAGTGATTTAGTGGTAGAATTAATTGCTAACATTAGCCACCAAGCACAAGACAACATTTGTCTTGTTGTCTCTCAGAATGATTGTCAACGATGGGCAGAATTACCCCCCAAAAAAGTGCAGTTCCCCTTTTGAAGTTTTGCCAGTGCGGAGGTAAGAAACCAGGCCGACGCGTCACCTGGATTGTATGTCAGTGTCACAGGTGTCGAGTTCCCACTCCGGGCTCAAACTGTGGACACGACTCCACTCGCAGGTCCGACCACCTCTGACGCCATCCCCGCCGGCCGTCCAGGTCGCGTCCCACAGGACCACATCGTCCTCACCGCACACCTGAAACATCATAAAAGACTGGACGTTATCAACAAAGCAACGTTTTATTTTGGAGAGGCGCAGGAAGTTAGAGCGGGTTACTCTTCATTCTTTTACCAAACAGAGCGTTCACATTAGAGATCAGGAGGCAACACAACAATCAATAAGCACTACAAAGAGCAAGTGTTGTGCTAATTATGTTACTAAGTACACTTACTGTCTCTTATCCAAACATCTTCCAGCGGACATCCTCAGCCGTCCAGCAAAGCCGGCACGCAGCACGTAACACAAGCTAGACCTCATCATTATTTCATCGCTCTCTTGCATCGGCAGAACCGCCCACGCCACTCCTTTCTTGGCCTCGTCTTGAGCCCCACTTAAAGATGATAAAACACGCTTCAAAGATGCAACTCATGTGAGTCACGCTTGTAGCCTTCAGAGTCTCCAAAACTACTTCAAAACCCTCCATCAGCGTTTTATATGCACACTGCAACTATATATATATTATGTAGTAACAGACACCTTCATAACAATATGTAATATGTACAATATACACACTGCAAGTATATATATTATGTAGTAACAGACACCTTCATAACAATATGTAATATGTGCAATATACACACTGCAAGTATATATGTCATGTAGTAACAGACACCTTCATAACAATATGTAATATGTACAATATACACACTGCAAGTATATATATAATGTAGTAACAGATACCTTCGTAACAATATGTAATATGTACAATATACACACTGCAAGTATATATATATAATGTAGTAACAGACACCTTCATAACCATATGTAATATGTACAATATACACACTGCAAGTATATATATCATGTAGTAACAGACATCTTCATAACAATATGTAATATGTACAATATACACACTGCAAGTATATATATAATGTAGTAACAGACACCTTCATAACAATATGTAATATGTGCAATATACACACTGTAAGTATATATATAATGTAGTAACAGACATCTTCCTAACAATATGTAATATGTACAATATACACACTGCAAGTATATATATATAATGTAGTAACAGACACCTTCATAACCATATGTAATATGTACAATATACACACTGCAAGTATATATATCATGTAGTAACAGACACCTTCATAACCATATGTAATATGTACAATATACACACTGCAAGTATATATATAATGTAGTAACAGACACCTTCATAACAATATGTAATATGTACAATATACACACTGCAAGTATATCTATAATGTAGTAACAGACACCTTCATAACAATATGTAATATGTACAATATACACACTGCAAGTATATATATCATGTAGTAACAGACACCTTCATAACAATATGTAATATGTACAATATACACACTGCAAGTATATATATAATGTAGTAACAGACACCTTCATAACAATATGTAATATGTGCAATATACACACTGTAAGTATATATATAATGTAGTAACAGACATCTTCCTAACAATATGTAATATGTACAATATACACACTGCAAGTATATATATATAATGTAGTAACAGACACCTTCATAACCATATGTAATATGTACAATATACACACTGCAAGTATATATATCATGTAGTAACAGACACCTTCATAACCATATGTAATATGTACAATATACACACTGCAAGTATATATATAATGTAGTAACAGACACCTTCATAACAATATGTAATATGTACAATATACACACTGCAAGTATATATATATAATGTAGTAACAGACACCTTCATAACCATATGTAATATGTACAATATACACACTGCAAGTATATATATAATGTAGTAACAGACACCTTCATAACAATATGTAATATGTACAATATACACACTGCAAGTATATATATAATGTAGTAACAGACACCTTCATAACAATATGTAATATGTGCAATATACACACTGCAAGTATATATATAATGTAGTAACAGACACCTTCATAACAATATGTAATATGTACAATATACACACTGCAAGTATATCTATAATGTAGTAACAGACACATCATAACAATATGTAATATGTACAATATACACACTGCAAGTATATATATAATGTAGTAACAGAAACCTTCATGACAATATGTAATATGTACAATATACACACTGCAAGTATATATATAATGTAGTAACAGGCACCTTCATAATAATATGTAATATGTACAATTTACACACTGCAAGTATATATATATAATGTAGTAACAGACACTTTCATAACAATATGTAATATGTAAAATATACACACTGCAAGTATATATATATATAATGTAGTAACAGACACCTTCATAACAATATGTAATATGTACAATATACACATTGCAAGTATATATATATATATATATATATATATAATGTAGTAACAGACACCTTCATAACAATATGTAATATGTACAATATACACACTGCAAGTATATATGTCATGTAGTAACAGACACCTTCATAACAATATGTAATATGTAAAATATACACACTGCAAGTATATATATATAGTAGTAACAGACACCTTCATAACAACATGTAATATGTACAATATACACATTGCAAGTATATATATATATATATATATAATGTAGTAACAGACACCTTCATAACAATATGTAATATGTAAAATATACACACTGCAAGTATATATATAATGTAGTAACAGACACCTTCATAACAACATGCAATATGTACAATATACACACTGCAAGTATAATATATAATGTAGTAACAGACACCTTCATAACAACATGTAATATGTACAATATACACACTGCAAGTATATGTATAATGTAGTAACAGACACCTTCATAACAATATGTAATATGTACAATATATACACTGCAAGTATATATATAATGTAGTAACAGACACCTTCATAACAATATGTAATATGTACAATATACACACTGCAAGTATATATATATTGTAGTGACAGACACCTTCATAACAAAATGTAATATGTACAGTATACACACTGCAAGTATATATATAATGTAGTAACAGACACCTTCATAACAATATGTAATATGTACAATATACACACTGCAAGTATATATATAATGTAGTAACAGACACCTTCATAACAATATGTAATATGTACAATATACACACTGCAAGTATATATATAATGTAGTCACAGATACCTTCATTACAATATGTAATATGTACAATATACACACTGCAAGTATATATATAATGTAGTAACAGACACCTTCATAACAATATGTACAATATACACACTGCACGTATATATATATAATGTAGTAACAGACACCTTCATAACAATATGTACAATATACACACTGCAAGTATATATATAATGTAGTAACAGACATCTTCATAACAATATGTAATATGTACAATATACACACTGCAAGTATATATATAATGTAGTAACAGACACCTTCATAACAATATGTAATATGTAAAATATACACACTGCAAGTATATATATAATGTAGTAACAGACACCTTCATAACAATATGTAATATGTAAAATATACACACTGCAAGTATATATATAATGTAGTAATAGACACCTTCATAACAATATGTACAATATACACACTGCAAGTATATATATAATGTAGTAACAGACACCTTCATAACAATATGTAATATGTACAATATACACACTGCAAGTATATATATAATGTAGTAACGGCACCTTCATAATAATATGTAATATGTACAATATACACACTGCAAGTATATATATAATGTAGTAACAGACACCTTCATAACAATATGTAATATGTGCAATATACACACTGCAAGTATATATATAATGTAGTAACAGACACCTTCATAACAATATGTAATATGTAAAATATACACACTGCAAGTATATATATAATGTAGTAATAGACACCTTCATAACAATATGTACAATATACACACTGCAAGTATATATATAATGTAGTAACAGACACCTTCATAACAATATGTAATATGTACAATATACACACTGCAAGTATATATATAATGTAGTAACAGGCACCTTCATAATAATATGTAATATGTACAATATACACACTGCAAGTATATATATAATGTAGTAACAGACACCTTCATAACAATATGTACAATATACACACTGCAAGTATATATATAATGTAGTAACAGACACCTTCATAACAATATGTAATATGTACAATATACACACTGCAAGTGTATATATAATGTAGTAACAGACACCTTCATAACAATATGTAATATGTACAATATACACACTGCAAGTATATATATAATGTAGTAACAGACACCTTCATAACAATATGTAATATGTACAATATACACACTGCAAGTATATATATAATGTAGTAACAGACACCTTCATAACAATATGTAATTATTACATATTGTTATGAAGGTGTCTGTTAAGGTGCCTATACAAAGTTATATGACTCTAGTGCAATCAGTTGCAAAGCTAGCTAAAAAAGTTAGCATGCTAATGTTAGCATGTTAGCAAGCTAACGTTAGCATGCTAACAGTTAGCATGTTTCATATACCAAGTTAAATGACTCAAAGGTGTATGGCTGCGAAAATAGAGGAAACAAGAGTGTAAAATTGGCTAGAAAGTTGTGTCAACGGTTGCAAAAGTAGCTCAAAAAGGTAGCATGCTAACAGTTACCATGGGTCACATACCAAGTTATATGACTCTAAGGTGTATGGCTGGGGAAATAGAGAAAAAAAAAGTGTAAAATTAGCTAAAAAGTTGTGTAAACGGTTGCAAAACTAGCTCAAAAAAGGTAGCATGCTAACAGTTAGCATGTGTCACATACCAAGTTATATGACTCTAAGGTGTATGGCTGGGGAAACAGAGAAAAAAAAAGTGTAAAATTAGCTAAAAAGTTGTGTAAACGGTTGCAAAACTAGCTCAAAAAAGGTAGCATGCTAACAGTTAGCATGTGTCACATACCAAGTTATATGACTCTAAGGTGTATGGCTGGGGAAAAAGAGAAAAAAAAAGTGTAAAATTAGCTAAAAAGTTGTGTAAACGTTTGCCAAACTAGCTAAAAAAGGTAGCTAACATTAGCCTGCTAACAGTTAGCTTGTGTCACATACCAAGTTATATGACTCTAAGGTGTATGGCTGGGGAAATAGAGAAAAAAAAGTGTAAAATTAGCTAAAAAGTTGGGTAAACGGTTGCAAAACTGGCTCAAAAAGGTAGCAGTAACACAAGCTAACTGCTAACAGTTAGCTTGTGTCACATACCAAGTTATATGACTCTAAGGTGTATGGCTGGGGGAATGATTATTACATATTACATATTGTTATGAAGGTGTCTGTTAAGGTGCCTATACAAAGTTATATGACTCTTGTGCAATCGGTTGCAAAGCTAGCTAAAAAAGTTAGCATGCTAATGTTAGCATGTTAGCAAGCTAACGTTAGCATGCTAACAGTTAGCATGTTTCATATACCAAGTTAAATGACTCAAAGGTGTATGGCTGCGAAAATAGAGGAAACAAGAGTGTAAAATTGGCTAGAAAGTTGTGTAAACGGTTGCAAAAGTAGCTCAAAAAGGTAGCATGCTAACAGTTAGCATGGGTCACATACCAAGTTACATGACTCTAAGGTGTATGGCTGGGGAAACAGAGAAAAAAAAGTGTAAAATTAGCTAAAAAGTTGTGTAAACGGTTGCAAAACTAGCTAAAAAAGGTAGCATGCTAACAGTTAGCATGTGTCACATACCACGTTATATGACTCTAAGGTGTATGGCTGGGGAAACAGAGAAAAAAAAAGTGTAAAATTAGCTAAAAAGTTGTGTAAACGGTTGCAAAACTAGCTCAAAAAGGTAGCATGCTAACAGTTAGCATGTGTCACATACCAAGTTATATGACTCTAAGGTGTATGGCTGGGGAAACAGAGAAAAAAAAAAGTGTAAAATTAGCTAAAAAGTTGTGTAAACGGTTGCAAAACTAGCTAAAAAAGGTAGCTAACATTAGCCTGCTAACAGTTAGCTTGTGTCACATACCAAGTTATATGACTCTAAGGTGTATGGCTGGGGAAATAGAGAAAAAAAAGTGTAAAATTAGCTAAAAAGTTGGGTAAACGGTTGCAAAACTGGCTCAAAAAGGTAGCAGTAACACAAGCTAACTGCTAACAGTTAGCTTGTGTCACATACCAAGTTATATGACTCTAAGGTGTATGGCTGGGGGAATGAGGGTAAAAAGTGTAAAATTAGCTAAAAAGTTGTGTAAACGGTTGCAAAACTAGCTAAAAAAGGTAGCTAAAATTAGCCTGCTAACAGTTAGCTTGTGTCACATACCAAGTTATATGACTCTAAGGTGTATGGCTGGGGGAATGAGGGTAAAAAGTGTAAAATTAGCTAAAAAGTTGTGTAAACGGTTGCAAAACTAGCTAAAAAAGGTAGCTAAAATTAGCCTGCTAACAGTTAGCTTGTGTCACATACCAAGTTATATGACTCTAAGGTGTATGGCTGGGGGAATGAGGGTAAAAAGTGTAAAATTAGCTAAAAAGTTGTGTAAACGGTTGCAAAACTAGCTAAAAAAGGTAGCTAAAATTAGCCTGCTAACAGTTAGCTTGTGTCACATACCAAGTTATATGACTCTAAGGTGTATGGCTGGGGAAATAGAGAAAAAAAAGTGTAAAATTAGCTAAAAAGTTGGGTAAACGGTTGCAAAACTGACTCAAAAAGGTAGCAGTAACACAAGCTAACTGCTAACAGTTAGCTTGAGGCACATACCAAGTTATATGACTCTAAGGTGTATGGCTGGGGGAATGAGGGTAAAAAGTGTAAAAGGAACAAGAAGCGAGAACAAGGGGAAAGTGACAGACTATGAAAGAAAAGAAAACAAACACTCACAGGAAGTGTGGAGCAGACGGCGTCCACAAAGTTGGAGTTACATCGTCAACTGAGAATCGATAAAAGAGTCCCGACATCGAAGGATCGACTTAAATAGTCTGGGTTGTAAACAAAAAACAGGTAAGGGGGAAAGAAGTGAAGCAGCCAGGGGAAAACACCAACCAAACCGGAAAAGCCGCCAAAATAAAAGCACGGGACAGGAAGTAATAGAAAACACTAACAAAACGCAACATAAAGGCTGTGAAATTACTGACGGGTACAATCTGTGACTAAATGGACGAGTTTCAGAGAGCAAGCATCAAGTTTCACAGCTGTACACACCCACTCTTGTGACGCGTCCAGGTGCATGTGGTGCGGCCGCAGGCAGGTGGCGCAGCGAGAGGCGTCAAAGGTGTTGGGCTGAAACCTCCAGCAGTAGTAGTCCTCAGAAGGTGGAGAGACGCGATGCTCCGTCATCTGCCATTCAGTTCATATATAAATATTTATATTCAATTTCATCTTTTTTATTGTAATAAAATGCACAATTTTTTCTTGTAAACATACAAAATTAGCTGAATATTTAGCATCAAATGTTAGCATGCTAATATAAAAGACCTTTATGTACTTCCTAGGTGGCGCTAGTTATCAAAAAACATAATTTTTAAGGTTAAAACATACACAATTAGGTAAAAATCTAGTATAAAACGTTAGCATGCAAGTGTTATCATGCTAATTTTTAAAAGACGTTGGTATATTTTCAAGATGGCGCCAAGCATTAAAATCAACGATTTTTTAGGTTAAAACATACAAATTTAGCTAAAAAGCTATCAAAACGTTAGCATGCTAATGTTAGCATGATGACATAGCACAAGTTAACTTACTTCAAAGATAGCCCCGAGTAATAAAATGCAAAATTTTTTGTTGTAAACATACAAAATTAGCTGAATATTTAGCATAAAACGTTAGCATGCTAAAATAAAAGACCTTTGTGTACTTCCTAGGTGGCGCTAGATATCAAAAAACATTATTTTTAAGGTTAAAACATACAACATTTGCTAAAAAAATCTAGCATAAAACGTTAGCATGCAAGTGTTATCGTGCTAATTTAAGAGACGTTAGCATATTTTCAAGATGGCGCCAAGCATTAAAATCAATGATTTTTCGGTTCAAACATACAAGTTTAGCTAAAAAGCTATCAAAACGTTAGCATGCTAATGTTAGCATGATGACATAGCACAAGTTAGTTTACTTCAAAGATAGCGGCAAGTATTAAAATGCACTATTTTTAGCATGCTAATACAAAAGAGGAGAATCCGGGGGCGAAACCGAACGTCTTTTCATGTCGTCGGTGTGGTGGACCTTTTGCGATCGAGTAACCGTGACGTTTTTAATCGTTAATCGTTGCATCCCTGCTTGTGCCTGACATTACCCAAAATATGCTAACTACAAAAAAAAACAATACAAAGGAGTTCAATATGAATAACGAGGATCATTATAATGAATAATTTTACACAGACATGAGGGTTATATATCTGTAAATATTCATAACAATGTATATATGAACATTCTAGCAGTCGGCATCCGAAAAAACATAATTTTTATGTTAAAACATACAAAATTATCTAAAAAGCTAGCATAAAACGTTAGCATGCTAATGTTATCATGCTAGTATAAGAGACGTTAGCATCAAAATCAATGATTTTTAGGTTCAAACATACAAATTTAGCTAAAAAGTTATCAAAATGTTAGCATGCTAATGTTTTTTCTTCTACACGAAAGCCAACAAACATAATAAAACATCACTTACTGTACAATGTCTGCTGTCATTAGGATGCCGACTGCTAGGATGTTCATATATTCCCACTTCGATGAAGAATGACTCATAATCCTCACAAAGAAACCGGGCAAGTATCCGGGGCAAACGAGTGTACTTTCGTGTCGCTCTGGCCATTTTGGTGTCCTAGATGACTGTCAAAGTATCCCAACTTGTCAGATTACCTACTCAGACTTCTACTATCCAGGTGAGATGCATGATTTGGGATCTAGAATAGACCGACAGGGAGCAGGGAAGCGAGGAAGCAGCAGACCACTCGATGTCAACATTGGCACACAGGAAGTGATTACGTCGTCGCTATAAATAGTCCGTCTGCGTCAGCGCTTGTAATAACAATATCACTAATACTTGGTTGATATTCAAGTCACCAAATGTAAATGGAGTATTGTTGGCGCTTTTTGAATGGTTGTTTATGGGCGAAGTAGAGGAGCTCCCTTTGGCTTTTATTTACGTTTATTTAATATTTACAACGCATTCAAAAAAATTAATCCGTCTGTGTTAGCGCTTGTAATAACAATATCACTAATACTTGGTTAATATTAATTAATATTAAATAATCATTATCATGAATCATTTTACAGAGACATGAGGGATACATATCTGTAAATGTGGGGGAGAATAATTCATAACAATGTAAAAGGGTTAATTATTTGAACAAATATGTAGCTCTCTAAGAAATCCCAGGAAAATCCGATCCAAAATGAGCGTCTACCTTCTGACCGCGTGCCTCAATCTGCTCCCTGGATCCCCGACATGAGCTGGTGGAAGCCTTCCGTCGCCCTTCAGTTGTTCCGAGCGGTTCCTCGGTCTTCACCTAGACCCGCGAGGAGCCCGTGTCCTCCCAGGTGGCGTCATCTTTGGAGAGTGGACTGACTCCTCCCGACAGATGTCTTATGGAGAAGGCAACACAGTGGGTTACCATGACGGTGAATGGTGGATTAAAAGACATCGACACCCTTGGATCACCTGACAGGGTGGACCCAAACCTGACAGGGTGGACCCAAACAGAGGTGTGGACATTCAGCTTCAGGTCAAACTGTCAAATCCAATTTTATTAAGAGTTTTGTTGGTGAAACTGGAGTCAAATGTCATTTAGTTGAATGAATAACTAATACCTCTTTATCTTCTATTGTTTTACCAAGCGTACCCACTCTTGTTGATTTGGGATTTCTGCGGTCCCTGTGGAGCCAGCGCCGTGTGAGCTCCGGCCAGTCGCTGTGCAGAACCAGTTCTTTTGCACAAAGAACCGCCAAAGTCTCCCGGGCGTAGAACTATAATTACACGTTCCGGCGAGGGCAATTACCAGATAATTATTTTGGACTCCTGCTGCTTGTCAAGTGATTCTCGCAGTGTATGATGATTATAGCTAGAAAATTCCTGTGGAAATTTTTGATGGGCCTGCTATCTGTGCCCTGGACCTCTGGCCCGGGGGTCAGTCGAAGCCAGCAAACTTCCAAGATGGCGGCAAGTATCCACATCCATGATATTCAATTCAAACATTAGAAACCAGCCGGAAAACGTGAGCATGCTAATGTTAGCATGCTGTTATAAGAGATGTTCGCAAATTTTCAAGATGGTGCCAAGCATAAAAATCCATGATATTATTCTGGACTTGCACACGAATGTTATGGTTGGAGGAGGGAGTTGTGACGACACAGTTCCACAAGGGGGAAATATTGCTCTATGTATTTATTATATATATATATATCAACAATATAATATCATAAATAATGAACAATACAATTAATAAACTATAGAATGTAGTGTGACTACATTCAGGAGTGTGTGTGGTGTGAGACTATGTGAAGCAGTTATCTGTTGAGGGTTACCGGGAGGTGGTGTTCCAAACTGGAAGTCCAAGAGGGAGAGGCAAAAAGGATGTCCGTAAGCAGGCGAAAGATCCAGGAGCGAGAGAGAGAGACGTCAGAGTCCGTGTCCATGCGAGGGGTCGAGATCTGGGAAGGCAGTTGGGGGGAGTCCAAGGGAGCGAGACGCACAGCTCAAAACCAAGGCAACGGAGAAGAAACACGGAGAGAGCAAAAGAGAGCATAAAGCTTGTGTCGGCTTACGGTACATCATAGAGAACTACGTTCCCGCAAGGATCCTAGGGTCCACTGGTCCTTAAACCGTTCGCCCTCATCAGTCCCAGGTGTGCAGATTGCTGATCGCCCACAGCCTTGCCGGTATTTGGGCGTGTCTCGGCACGCTGCCAGCGGAGGTGCTGGAAATCCCAGCTGCCGGGGTAAAGCGAGTTCGAGCCCGGGCCGTGACAACGAAGTCTGGACCCGGGGTGGACCATCCCTTATGCATCATTTAATAATAATAATAATAATAATACCTGTGATTTATATAGCGCTTTTCTAAGTACCCAAAGTCGCTTTACATGTTAAAAACCCATCAGTCATTCACACCTGGTGGTGGTAAGCTACTTTCATAGCCACAGCTGCCCTGGGGTAGACTGACGGAAGCGTGGCTGCCAATTTGCGCCTACGGCCCCTCCGACCACCACCTATCATTCATTCAACATTCATTCACCAGTGTGAGCGGCACCGGGGGAAAGGGTGAAGTGTCCTGCCCAAGGACACAACGGCATGGTGACGTCTCTGCGCTGCTGACTTGTCTCCATTCAAGATGATCCCCGGCTGGTCTCCCAATGGACCAGTCTTTCGCATGAAGTCTGGACCCAGGATGGACCACCCCTTATGCATCAGTTGGTGACGTCTCTGCGCTGCTGACTTGTCTCCATTCAAGATGATCCCCTGCTGGTCTCCCAATGGACCAGTCTTTCGCATGAAGTCCGGACCCAGGATGGCCCACCCCTTATGCATCAGTTGGTAACGTCTGTGCGCTGCTGACTTGTCTCCATTCAAGATGATCCCCTGCTGGTCTCCCAATGGACCAGTCTTTCGCATGAAGTCCGGACCCAGGATGGCCCACCCCTTATGCATCAGTTGGTGACGTCTGTGCGCTGCTGACTTGTCTCCATTCAAGATGATCCCCTGCTGGTCTCCCAATGGACCAGTCTTTCGCATGAAGTCCGGACCCAGGATGGACCACCCCTTATGCATCATTTGGTGACGTCTCTGCGCTGCGGACTTGTCTCCATTCAAGATGATCCCCTGCTGGTCTCCCAATGGACCAGTCTTTCGCATGAAGTCCGGACCCAGGATGGACCACCCCTTATGCATCATTTGGTGACGTCTCTGCGCTGCGGACTTGTCTCCATTCAAGATGATCCCCTGCTGGTCTCCCAATGGACCAGTCTTTCGCATGAAGTCCGGACCCAGGATGGACCACCCCTTATGCATCATTTGGTGACGTCTCTGCGCTGCGGACTTGTCTCCATTCAAGATGATCCCCTGCTGGTCTCCCAATGGACCAGTCTTTCGCATGAAGTCTGGACCCAGGATGGACCACCCCTTATGCATCATTTGGTGACGTCTCTGCGCTGCGGACTTGTCTCCATTCAAGATGATCCCCTGCTGGTCTCCCAATGGACCAGTCTTTCGCATGAAGTCCGGACCCAGGATGGCCCACCCCTTATGCATCAGTTGGTGACGTCTCTGCGCTGCGGACTTGTCTCCATTCAAGATGATCCCCGGCTGGTCTCCCAATGGACCAGTCTTTCGCATGAAGTCCGGACCCAGGATGGCCCACCACTTATGCATCAGTTGGTGACGTCTCTGCGCTGCTGACTTGTCTCCATTCAAGATGATCCCCGGCTGGTCTCCCAATGGACTGGACTTGCGCATGAACTCTGGACCTGGGGTGGACCACCCCTTATGCATCAGTCTCTACGCCCCGACGTGTTTACATCCAGCTGGTCTCCCTGCTGGACTGGACTCTCACATTATTAACTGTATCCACTCAGCATCCATTGTCACCCAGGGGCTTGGGTGGTCCCCACATCTGTGGTCCCTTCCAAGGTCTCCCGTTGCATCGGGTTGAGTTTTTTCTCGCCCTGATGTGGGATCTGAGCCGAGGATGTCGTCGTGGCTCGTGCAGCCCTTTGAGACGTTGGTGATTAAGGGCTATATAAGTCAACTTTGATTGGTTGATGATTGAAAATGCTGTTTTTGGGACAAACAAAGTCAAAGGGAAATAAAGTGCAGGTAAACTGCTCTTTAATTCAAATGAATGTATTCATCCACTGGGAGGCCACTTGCTGCCCCGCCTCATTCGGCCTGCTTTTCCAAAACAAATATGTTGACCCGGGTGAGCGCTCAAAGTGAGAAATGAGGCGAGCGTGTGCTTCCAAGTGTATTGGCTCTCGTGACACAGAGGCAGAAAATAGACCCGCCACCATCATCTGCTTTGAAAGGTAAAAATAAACTAAAAGGGAAGCGTTGTCGTCATGCAATGGAGGGCTTGGGGTGGCTAATGCCATCTCTGACCTTCTGAGGGAGCTTTGTGTCTGGAAAATTAGTTTATGTGTGATTTTCTCAACAATTGATCAAGTTTCAGTCAACCAGCATTTTCAGCCCACCAACCACCATCCAGTATTTGTACCTCTCGCCATCCAACCATCCATCCGTCAAATGCGGCCCACCGACGTCCTCGGATTGACCGGCAAGAAATTGAGAAGGAATCTTCCCCGCAGGGAGGTTGTATACATTTCAAAATATGCTGCTCTTCTTTCCCTATCTAGTGGACAACATGAGTTTTTCAGGTCAATGATCTTTATTTATGTATTAAATGGAAATTTGTGCAGCATTTACTTATTTGACCCGATACAAACAACCTTCCCTAGTCATGGTGCAACATTTTTTTTATTCCAACCGACACAAAATGTCAACAGACATTGTCACTGAACTTTGTGGACATTATGAAAAATGTCCATTCACCATAAAAATAAAAATGGATTACACCCGTTAAATCCATTACAAAGCATGATGGGAAAAATGCAAAACACTCTCTCCACGCGTATCCATGTTTGGTGCATTTTAGCTGCTTGATATTTCTGACTGATTACCAAACTTTAAGGAGGTCGTCACAGAAGTAAACAAGGTAGGAGTTAAACATGCAAACACTGAACTCAACATCTAGCATAAAATATTAGCCCGCTAATATAAAATATGTTTGTTTACTTCCAAGGTGGCGCTGAATATCAAAAAACATACATTTTAGGTTAAAACATATAAATTAGCTAAAAAGCTAGCATAAAACTTTAGAATGCTAATGTTATCATGCTAATATAAGAGACGTTAGCATACTTTTAAGATGGCGCCAAGCAACAAAATCAATGATTTTTAGGTTCAAACATACAAATGTAGCTAAAAAGCTGTCATAAAACGTGTGCATGCTAATGTTAGCATGATGATATAGCACAAGTTAACTTACTTCAAAGATAGCGCCAAGTATTAAAATGCACCATTTTTAGTTGTAAACATACAAAATTAGCTGGAAATCTAGCATAAAATGTTAGCATGCTAATGTTATCATGCTAATATAAGAGACGTTAGCATAATTTTAAGATGGCACCAAGCATCAGAATAAATCATTTTTAGGTTCAAACATACAAATGTAGCTAAAAAGCTGTCATAAAATGTGTGCATGCTAATGTTAGCATGAAGACATAGCACAAGTTAGCTTACTTCAAAGATAGCGCCAAGTATTAAAATGCACTATTTTTAGTTGTAAACATACAAAATTAGCTGAAAATCTAGCATAAAACGTTAGCATGCTAATGTTATCATGCTAATATAAGAGACGTTAGCATAATTTTAAGATGGCACCAAGCATCAAAATAAATAATTTTTAGGTTCAAACATACAAATGTAGCTAAAAAGCTGTCATAAAACGTGTGCATGCTAATTTTAGCATGATGATATAGCACAAGTTAGCTTACTTCAAAGATAGCGCCAAGTATTAAAATGCACTATTTTTAGTTGTAAACATACAAAATTAGCTGAAAATCTAGCATAAAATGTTAGCATGCTAATGTTATCATGCTAATATAAGAGACGTTAGCATACTTTTAAGATGGCGCCAAGCATCAAAATCAATGATTTTTAGGTTCAAACCTACAAATGTAGCTAAAAAGCTGTCATAAAACGTGTGCATGCTAATGTTAGCATGATGATATAGCACAAGTTAGCTTACTTCAAAGATAGCGCCAAGTATTAAAATGCACTATTTTTAGTTGTAAACATACAAAATTAGCTGAAAATCTAGCATAAAACGTTA
Source organism: Entelurus aequoreus (assembly GCF_033978785.1). Classification (NCBI taxonomy): domain Eukaryota; kingdom Metazoa; phylum Chordata; class Actinopteri; order Syngnathiformes; family Syngnathidae; genus Entelurus; species Entelurus aequoreus. The sequence continues at coordinate 47,449,562 of NC_084748.1, read as the reverse complement.
GCATGCTAATGTTATCATGCTAATATAAGAGACGTTAGCATAATTTTAAGATGGCACCAAGCATCAAAATAAATAATTTTTAGGTTCAAACATACAAATGTAGCTAAAAAGCTGTCATAAAACGTGTGCATGCTAATTTTAGCATGATGATATAGCACAAGTTAGCTTACTTCAAAGATAGCGCCAAGTATTAAAATGCACTATTTTTAGTTGTAAACATACAAAATTAGCTGAAAATCTAGCATAAAATGTTAGCATGCTAATGTTATCATGCTAATATAAGAGACGTTAGCATACTTTTAAGATGGCGCCAAGCATCAAAATCAATGATTTTTAGGTTCAAACCTACAAATGTAGCTAAAAAGCTGTCATAAAACGTGTGCATGCTAATGTTAGCATGATGATATAGCACAAGTTAGCTTACTTCAAAGATAGCGCCAAGTATTAAAATGCACTATTTTTAGTTGTAAACATACAAAATTAGCTGAAAATCTAGCATAAAACGTTAGCATGCTAATGTTACCATGCTAATATAAGAGACGTTAGCATACTTTTAAGATGGCGCCAAGCATCAGAATAAATCATTTTTAGGTTCAAACATACAAATGTAGCTAAAAAGCTGTCATAAAATGTGTGCACGCTAATGTTAGCATGAAGACATAGCACAAGTTAGCTTACTTCAAAGATAGCGCCAAGTATTAAAATGCACTATTTTTAGTTGTAAACATACAAAATTAGCTGAAAATCTAGCATAAAATGTTAGCATGCTAATGTTATCATGCTAATATAAGAGACGTTAGCATACTTTTAAGATGGCGCCAAGCATCAAAATCAACGATTTTTAGGTTCAAACATACAAATGTAGCTAAAAAGCTGTCATAAAACGCGTGCATGCTAATGTTAGCATGATGATATAGCACAAGTTAGCTTACTTCAAAGATAGCGCCAAGTATTAAAATGCACTATTTTTAGTTGTAAACATACAAAATTAGCTGAAAATCTAGCATAAAACGTTAGCATGCTAATGTTATCATGCTAATATAAGAGACGTTAGCATCATTTTAAGATGGCGCCAAGCATCAGAATAAATAATTTTTAGGTTCAAACATACAAATGTAGCTAAAAAGCTGTCATAAAATGTGTGCATGCTAATGTTAGCATGAAGACATAGCACAATTGATTGATTGATTGATTGAGATTTTTATTAGTAGGTTGCACAGTGAAGTACATATTCCGTACAATTGACCACTAAATGGTAACACCCGAATAAGTTTTTCAACTTGTTTAAGTCGGGGTCCACTTAAATTGATTCATGATACAGATATATACTATCATATATACTATCATCATAATACAGTCATCACACAAGATAATCACATTGAATTATTTACATTATTTGCAATCAGGAGTGTGGAGGGGGGGTGGGGTGGGGGGGGGGGTATGGACATCAAGTAGTGGACATAGAGAGAGAGAGAGAGAGAGAGAGAGAGAGAGAGAGAGAGAGAGAGAGAGAGATCAGAAGGCATAAGAAAAAGAATCTGCATTTGATTGTTTACATTTGATTATTAGCAATCCGGGGAGGGTGTTAGTTTAGGGTTGTAGCTGCCTGGAGGTGAACTTTTATAGCGGTTTTGAAGGAGGATAGAGATGCCCTTTCTTTTATACCTGTTGGGAGCGCATTCCACATTGATGTGGCATAGAAAGAGAATGAGTTAAGACCTTTGTTAGTTCGGTTTGTAAGTTAGCTTACTTCAAAGATAGCGCCAAGTATTAAAATACACCATTTTTAGTTGTAAACATACAAAATTAGCTGGAAATCTAGCATAAAACGTTAGCATGCTAATGTTATCATGCTAATATAAGAGACGTTAGCATAATTTTAAGATGGCACCAAGCATCAGAATAAATAATTTTTAGGTTCAAACATACAAATGTAGCTAAAAAGCTGTCATAAAATGTGTGCATGCTAATGTTAGCATGAAGACATAGCACAAGTTAGCTTACTTCAAAGATAGCGCCAAGTATTAAAATGCACTATTTTTAGTTGTAAACATACAAAATTAGCTGAAAATCTAGCATAAAATGTTAGCATGCTAATGTTATCATGCTAATATAAGAGACGCTAGCATACTTTTAAGATGGCGCCAAGCATCAAAATCAATGATTTTTAGGTTCAAACATACAAATGTAGCTAAAAAGCTGTCATAAAACGTGTGCATGCTAATGTTAGCATGATGATATAGCACAAGTTAGCTTACTTCAAAGATAGCGCCAAGTATTAAAATGCACCATTTTTAGTTGTAAACATACCAAATTAGCTAAAAATCTAGCATAAAACGTTAGCATGCTAATGTTATCATGCTAATTTAAGAGACGTTAACATACTTTTAAGATGGCGCCAAGCATCAAAATCAATGATTTTTAGGTTCAAACATACAAATGTAGCTAAAAAGCTGTCATAAAACGTGTGCATGCTAATGTTAGCATGATGATATAGCACAAGTTAGCTTACTTCAAAGAGAGCGCTAAGTATTAAAATGCACTATTTTTAGTTGTAAACATACAAAATTAGCTGAACATCTAGCATAAAACATTAGCATGCTAATATAAAAGACGTTTGTGTACTTCCTAGGTGGCGGTAAATATCAAAAAGCATATTTTTTTATGTTAAAACATACAAAATTAGCTCAAAAGCTAGCACAAAATGTTAGCAGGCTAATGTTAGCGTGCTAATATAAGCGACGTTAGCATACATTTAAGAGGGCGCCAAGCATCAAAATCAATAATTTTTAGGTTCAAACATACAAATTTAGCTAAAAAGCTATCATAAAACGTTTGCATGCTAATGTTAGCATGATGACATAGCTGAACATCTAGCGTTAAACATTAGCATGCTAGTATAAAAGACGTTTGTGTTCTTCCAAGGTGGCGCTAAATATCAAAAAACATAATTTTTAGGTTAAAACATACACAATTAGCTAAAGAGCTAGCATAAAACATTAGCATAAACTTTCACATACTCTTAATATCCAATTATATATATTGTTACTTTACATGCAGTCGAGCTCATTTTTTTAAGCCCAATTCGGCCCCCAAATCAAAATGTTTGGACACCTTTTGTATAAATAGTATAATTTGTCTAATAAAATTGTTATAAGTACACCTCTGCATAACATTACATGCTTATTAACATTAAAGAAAACAACAACAACAAAAATAAATATAGATCAATTTACAACGAAGAAAACCTTTATTAACATTGTTTTTAATCTGAAACAGAAACTATTCAAAGCAGTGTTTGTTAACCATAGGGCCGCAAAAAGATATGTTTCTCACCTGCGGTACTCACTTGTATGTTATGCAGAGGTGCACTTATAACACTTTTATAGACAAATTATACTATTTATATTTGGTGTCCAAACTTTTTGACCTGGGGGCTCCAAAAAAATTTGGTCAAGGGCCAAAAGGTGACTGCATGTAAACTAACTATATACCGTATTTTCCGCACTATAAGGCGCACCTTCAATAAATGGCCTATTTTAAAATTTTGTTCATATATAAGGCGCACCTTCAATAAATGGCCTATTTTAAAACTTTGTTCATATATAAGGCGCACCTTCAATGAATGGCCTATTTTAAAACTTTGTTCATATATAAGGCGCACCTTCAATGAATGGCCTATTTTAAAACGTTGTTCATATATAAGGCGCACCTTCAATGAATGGCCTATTTTAAAACTTTGTTCATATATAAGGCGCACCTTCAATAAATGGCCTATTTTAAAACTTTGTTCATATATAAGGCGCACCTTCAATAAATGGCCTATTTTAAAACTTTGTTCATATATAAGGCGCACCTTCAATAAATGGCCTATTTTAAAACTTTGTTCATATATAAGGCGCACCTTCAATGAATGGCCTATTTTAAAACTTTGTTCATATATAAGGCGCACCTTCAATGAATGGCCTATTTTAAAACGTTGTTCATATATAAGGCGCACCTTCAATGAATGGCCTATTTTAAAACGTTGTTCATATATAAGGCGCACCTTCAATAAATGGCCTATTTTAAAACTTTGTTCATATATAAGGCGCACCTTCAATGAATGGCCTATTTTAAAACTTTGTTCATATATAAGGCGCACCTTCAATGAATGGCCTATTTTAAAACTTTGTTCATATATAAGGCGCACCTTCAATGAATGGCCTATTTTAAAACTTTGTTCATATATAAGGCGCACCTTCAATAAATGGCCTTTTTTAAAACTTTGTTCATATATAAGGCGCACCTTCAATAAATGGCCTATTTTAAAACTTTGTTCATATATAAGGCGCACCTTCAATGAATGGCCTATTTTAAAACTTTGTTCATATATAAGGCGCACCTTCAATGAATGGCCTATTTTAAAACTTTGTTCATATATAAGGCGCACCTTCAATAAATGGCCTATTTTAAAACTTTGTTCATATATAAGGCGCACCTTTAATAAATGGCCTATTTTAAAACTTTGTTCATATATAAGGCGCACCTTCAATAAATGGCCTATTTTAAAACTTTGTTCATATATAAGGCGCACCTTCAATGAATGGCCTATTTTAAAACTTTGTTCATATATAAGGCGCACCTTCAATAAATGGCCTATTTTAAAACTTTGTTCATATATAATGCGCACCTTCAATAAATGGCCTATTTTAAAACTTTGTTCATATATAAGGCGCACCTTCAATAAATGGCCTATTTTAAAACTTTGTTCATATATAAGGCGCACCTTCAATAAATGGCCTATTTTAAAACTTTGTTCATATATAAGGTGCACCGCATTATAAGGCGCATAGAATAGACGCTACAGTAGAGGCTGGGGTTACGTAATGCATCCCGTAGTTGCGAGACCTGTTGTGGCTCAATATTGGTCCATATATAAGGCGCACCGTCAGCTTTTGAGAAAATTGGAGGTTTTTAGGTGCGCCTTATAGTGCGGAAAATATGGTATATATATAACTGGATATTAAGAGTATGTGAAAGTTTAACTCCTACCTTGTTTACTTTTGTAGTGTGGAGATATTGCTTTGCATTTTTCCAATCATGTTTTTTAATGGATTTAATGGGTCTAATGGGATCTAATTTAGATTTTTTTCTAAGTTCAAAGTTTAGTGACCATGTCTGTTGACATTTTGTGTTGGTTGGAATTTAATTAAATGTATTTTTTATTTTTTTTGCACCATGACTAGGGAAGGTTGTTTGAATCGGGTCAAATAAGTAAATGCTGCACAAAGCTCCATTAAAGACATAAATAAAGATCAGTGACTTGAACAACCTAAGTTGTCCACTAGATGGGGAAAGACTAGCAGCATGTTTTGAGAATGTATACAACCTCCCTGTGGGGAAGATTTTTTCTTAATTTCATGACATAACAGCCGGCCAATCAGTTTCATGCCACAGTTTCATGTTGTTCCATGCCATAGTTCATGTTTGTTGTTTGATGCCACAGATTCATAGTTGTTCCATGCCATAGTTCATGTTAGTTGTTTCATGCCAGTTTCATAGTTGTTCCATGCCATAGTTCATGTTAGTTGTTTCATGCCACAGTTTCATAGTTGTTCCATGCCATAGTTCATGTTAGTTGTTTCATGCCACAGTTTCATGTTGTTCTATGCCATAGTTCATGTTAGTTGTTTCATGCCACAGTTTCATGTTGTTCTATGCCATAGTTCATGTTAGTTGTTTGATGCCAGTTTCATGTTGTACTATGCCATAGTTCATGTTAGTTGTTTGATGCCAGTTTCATGTTGTTCTATGCCATAGTTCATGTTAGTTGTTTCATGCCACAGTTTCATAGTTGTTCCATGCCATAGTTCATGTTAGTTGTTTCATGCCACAGTTTCATAGTTGTTCCATGCCATAGTTCATGTTAGTTGTTTCATGCTGTTCTATGCCATAGTTCATGTTAGTTGTTTCATGCCAGTTTCATAGTTGTTCTATGCCATAGTTCATGTTAGTTGTTTGATGCCACAGTTTCATGTTGTTCTATGCCATAGTTCATGTTAGTTGTTTCATGCCACAGTTTCATAGTTGTTCCATGCCATAGTTCATGTTAGTTGTTTCATGCCACAGTTTCACGTTGTTCTATGCCATAGTTCATGTTAGTTGTTTCATGCCACAGTTTCATAGTTGTTCTATGCCATAGTTCATGTTAGTTGTTTGATGCGACAGTTTCATGTTGTTCCAAGCCATAGTTCATGTTAGTTGTTTCATGCCACAGTTTCATGTTGTTCCATGCCATAGTTCATGCTAGTTGTTTCATGCCACAGGTTAATGTTGTTCTATGCCATAGTTCATGTTAGTTGTTTCATGCCACAGTTTCATGTTGTTCTATGCCATAGTTCATGTTAGTTGTTTGATGCCAGTTTCATGTTGTTCTATGCCATAGTTTATGTTAGTTGTTTCATGCCACAGTTTCATGTTGTTCTATGCCATAGTTCATGTTAGTTGTTTCATGCCCCAGTTTCATAGTTGTTCTATGCCATAGTTCATGTTAGTTGTTTGATGCCACAGTTTCATGTTGTTCTATGCCATAGTTCATGTTAGTTGTTTCATGCCACAGTTTCATGTTGTTCCATGCCATATTTCATGTTAGTTGTTTCATGCCACAGTTTCATGTTGTTCTATGCCATAGTTCATGCTAGTTGTTTCATGCCACAGGTTCATGTTGTTCTATGCCATAGTTCATGCTAGTTGTTTCACGCCACAGGTTCATGTTGTTCTATGCCATAGTTCATGTTAGTTGTTTGATGCCAGTTTCATGTTGTTCTATGCCATAGTTCATGCTAGTTGTTTCATGCCACAGTTTCATAATTGTTCCATGCCATAGTTCATGTTAGTTGTTTCATGTTGTTCCATGCCATAGTTCATGTTAGTCGTTTCATGCCACAGTTTCATAGTTGTTCCATGCCATAGTTATATTAGTTGTTTGTTTCTTGCTATGCTATAGTTTATGCTAGTTTCTTGCTTCACGCTATTGTCAAGCAACCCTCTACATAAGTCTTGTTTATTTCATGCCACACTTAAAAGAGTTTTTGCCTGTTATTTTGTAGTAGATTAATAAATATGTTCCTACCTTCACGCCTTGTCCGAAATAGTCCGATTGCTTCCCGGGAGAACAAACCTCGCAGTAAGCTGCGACCCCCCCCGTCATGACACTATACATCAAAGGTGGGCAAAATAATCGTTTTTTACATGGATCGCAATTGGGTAATTACAAAATTTGATTAGTAAACGTCATTAATCAATGATTTATTTATTGTAAATAAAGTAATGCAGACATTTCTAAAATGTATTTCCTAGCACTAATGCTCCAGGTTTGCACACATTTCTATTATATTTTTTTTATGTATTTTATTTAATTTTTTAATAAAATTTCCATTAATTTAATAAATGTAACGGGAATAAATTCAACTGTTTTTGTTTCATTACAACTTAGACTTAGACCAACTTTATAGATCCACAAGGGAAATTGTTCCACCCAGTAGCTCAGGTAAACTTTCATCCTTGTGCCAGCACGCCATCCCCGCCGCTGTTTCCGTACTTCCACGGAGAGCGCAAACATCTCCTGGCGTGTGTAAACAAATGCTCTGTTTTTAAAAATTGCAGGTAATAAACGGTTATTTAGGAAAATAAATGTGAAAATGCATCAATATATACATAAATTATGTCGATTTTTAGTACCTCACCATGGAGATCATTACAACCAATGAGTCAACTAACCACCCTCCTATCTGTCAGTCAGTCCAGAAATCCACTGAGGATTTTGCTTCAGGGTCCCGGAATTTGCATTGGCCACGCCCACTTCCCCCTCCCCCCCGCCATGCTGCCACCCTAATAGTGCGTCGCAAGTCTTGCACTGTTTGACAACTTCTTTTTCTTTTTTCTCATTCCAACTTGTTACTTGGACACGGTGTTCCTCGGACTGCGAGTTCATCTCAGCCCACGCATTCCTTTGGTGAGCCCACTCGGGTGGACCCCTTCACCCTCAACCCACAAGTCTTGGCACCAAGATCCTCTGTCCGCCCCCCCCCCCCACACACACACGTATCGCAACACCCACCTGTTGTCGGATCACACCGAAAAGAAAAGCGGTGTCAAAAATAACCATGGCGGCGGGAGAGAGCGTGTGTATTTATACGCCCTGGAATGGCAATGATATGGTTGCCATGGAAACTAAAGAGTTTTGTCTGATTTGTAAAAAGGCTGGAAGAAGTTGGAAATCAAATTAGAGTTAAATTGTCTATCGCTGATGGATATGACTGATAAATGGCTCTTTTTTCCTCTCTACAGTACATACTATTATTTTTTATGATGGTTTTGGACTCTTTCTTAAGATCTCTTACTGGAAAGTCCATGTCGCACACCAGGGTTTGGCAACCCATAATGTTGAAAGAGCCATATTGGACCAAAAATACAAAAAACAAATCTGTCTGGAGCCATATACAATTAAAAGTCTTATATAAGTGTTATAATGAAGACAACACATGATGTAAGTGTCTATGTTAGTTATATTAGCCTACTATCAAAATGACTTTAAAAGTCTTATATAAGTGTTATAATGAAGACAACACATGATGTAAGTGTCTATATTAGCTATATTAGCCTACTATCAAATTGACTTTAAAAGTCTTATATAAGTGTTATAATGAAGGCAACACATGATGTAAGTGTCTATATTAGCTATATTAGCCTACTATCAAATTGACTTTAAAAGTCTTGAATAAGTGTTATAATGAAGACAACACATGATGTAAGTGTCTATATTAGCCTACTATCAAAATGACTTTAAAAGTCTTATATAAGTGTTATAATGAAGGCAACACATGATGTAAGTGTCTATATTAGCTATATTAGCCTACTATCAAAATGACTATAAAAGTCTTAAATAAGTGTTATAATGAAGACAACACATGATGTAAGTGTCTATATTAGTTATATTAGCCTACTATCAAAATTAATTTAAAAGCCTTATATAAGTGTTATAATGAAGGCAACACATGATGTAAGTGTCTATATTAGCCTACTATCAAAATGACTTTAAAAGTCTTATATAATTGTTATAATGAAGACATTTAAGTCTTTATTAGCTATATTAGCCTACTATCAAATAGACTTTGAAAGTCTTATATAAGTGCTATAATGAAAGCAACACATGATGTAAGTGTCTATATTAGCTATATTAGCCTACTATCAAAATGACTTTACAAGTCTTATATACGTGTTATAATGAAGACAACACATGATGTAAGTGTCTATATTAGCTATATTAGCTTACTATCAAAATGACTTTAAAAGTCTTGTATAAGTGTTATAATGAAGGCAACACATGATGTAAGTGTCTATATTAGCTATATTAGCCTACTATCAAAATGACTATAAAAGTCTTAAATAAGTGTTATAATGAAGACAACACATGATGTAAGTGTCTATATTAGCTATATTAGCCTACTATCAAAATTAGTTAGTGAGAGTCCAGTCCATAGTGGATCTAACATAATAGTGTGAGAGTCCAGTCCATAGTGGATCTAACATAATAGTGTGAGAGTCCAGTCCATAGTGGATCTAACATAATAGTGTGAGAGTCCAGTCCATAGTGGATCTAACATAATAGTAAGAGTCCAGTCCATAGTGGATCTAACATAATATTGTGAGAGTCCAGTCCATAGTGGATCTAACATTATAGTGTGAGAGTCCAGTCCATAGTGGATCTAACATAATACTGTGAGAGTCCAGTCCATAGTGGATCTAACATAATAGTAAGAGTCCAGTCCATAGTGGATCTAACATAATATTGTGAGAGTCCAGTCCATAGTGGATCTAACATTATAGTGTGAGAGTCCAGTCCATAGTGGATCTAACATAATAGTGTGAGAGTCCAGTCCATAGTGGATCTAACATAATAGTGTGAGAGTCCAGTCCATAGTGGATCTAACATAATAGTGTGAGAGTCCAGTCCATAGTGGATCTAACATAATAGTGAGAGAGTCCAGTCCATAGTGGATCTAACATAATAGTGTGAGAGTCAAGTCCATAGTGGATCTAACATAATAGTGTGAGAGTCCAGTCCATAGTGGATCTAACATAATAGTGAGAGTCCAGTCCATAGTGGATCTAACATAATAGTGAGAGTCCAGTCCATAGTGGATCTAACATAATAGTGTGAGAGTCCAGTCCATAGTGGATCTAACATAATAGTGAGAGAGTCCAGTCCATAGTGGATCTAACATAATAGTGTGAGAGTCCAGTCCATAGTGGATCTAACATAATAGTGTGAGAGTCCAGTCCATAGTGGATCTAACATAATAGTGTGAGAGTCCAGTCCATAGTGGATCTAACATAATATTGTGAGAGTCCAGTCCATAGTGGATCTAACATAATAGTGTGAGAGTCCAGTCCATAGTGGATCTAACATAATAGTGAGAGTCCAGTCCATAGTGGATCTAACATAATAGTGTGAGAGTCCAGTCCATAGTGGATCTAACATAATAGTGTGAGAGTCCAGTCCATAGTAGATCTAACATAATAGTGATAGTCCAGTCCATAGTGGATCTAACATAATAGTGTGAGAGTCCAGTCCATAGTGGATCTAACATAATAGTGTGAGAGTCCAGTCCATAGTGGATCTAACATAATAGTGAGAGTCCAGTCCATAGTGGATCTAACATAATAGTGTGAGAGTCCAGTCCATAGTGGATCTAACATAATAGTGTGAGAGTCCAGTCCATAGTGGATCTAACATAATAGTGAGAGAGTCCAGTCCATAGTGGATCTAACATAATAGTGTGAGAGTCAAGTCCATAGTGGATCTAACATAATAGTGTGAGAGTCCAGTCCATAGTGGATCTAACATAATAGTGAGAGTCCAGTCCATAGTGGATCTAACATAATAGTGAGAGTCCAGTCCATAGTGGATCTAACATAATAGTGTGGGAGTCCAGTCCATAGTGGATCTAACATAATAGTGAGAGAGTCCAGTCCATAGTGGATCTAACATAATAGTGAGAGTCCAGTCCATAGTGGATCTAACATAATAGTGTGAGAGTCCAGTCCATAGTGGATCTAACATAATAGTGAGAGAGTCCAGTCCATAGTGGATCTAACATAATAGTGTGAGAGTCCAGTCCATAGTGGATCTAACATAATAGTGTGAGAGTCCAGTCCATAGTGGATCTAACATAATAGTGAGAGTCCAGTCCATAGTGGATCTAACATAATAGTGTGAGAGTCCAGTCCATAGTGGATCTAACATAATAGTGTGAGAGTCCAGTCCATAGTGGATCTAACATAATAGTGTGAGAGTCCAGTCCATAGTGGATCTAACATAATAGTGTGAGAGTCCAGTCCATAGTGGATCTAACATAATAGTGTGAGAGTCCAGTCCATAGTGGATCTAACATAATAGTGTGAGAGTCCAGTCCATAGTGGATCTAACATAATAGTGTGAGAGTCCAGTCCATAGTGGATCTAACATAATAGTGAGAGTCCAGTCCATAGTGGATCTAACATAATAGTGTGAGAGTCCAGTCCATAGTGGATCTAACATAATAGTGTGAGAGTCCAGTCCATAGTGGATCTAACATAATAGTGTGAGAGTCCAGTCCATAGTAGATCTAACATAATAGTGATAGTCCAGTCCATAGTGGATCTAACATAATAGTGTGAGAGTCCAGTCCATAGTGGATCTAACATAATAGTGTGAGAGTCCAGTCCATAGTGGATCTAACATAATAGTGTGAGAGTCCAGTCCATAGTGGATCTAACATAATAGTGTGAGAGTCCAGTCCATAGTGGATCTAACATAATAGTGAGAGAGTCCAGTCCATAGTGGATCTAACATAATAGTGTGAGAGTCAAGTCCATAGTGGATCTAACATAATAGTGTGAGAGTCCAGTCCATAGTGGATCTAACATAATAGTGAGAGTCCAGTCCATAGTGGATCTAACATAATAGTGAGAGTCCAGTCCATAGTGGATCTAACATAATAGTGTGAGAGTCCAGTCCATAGTGGATCTAACATAATAGTGAGAGAGTCCAGTCCATAGTGGATCTAACATAATAGTGAGAGTCCAGTCCATAGTGGATCTAACATAATAGTGAGAGTCCAGTCCATAGTGGATCTAACATAATAGTGAGAGTCCAGTCCATAGTGGATCTAACATAATAGTGTGAGAGTCCAGTCCATAGTGGATCTAACATAATAGTGAGAGAGTCCAGTCCATAGTGGATCTAACATAATAGTGAGAGTCCAGTCCATAGTGGATCTAACATAATAGTGATAGTCCAGTCCATAGTGGATCTAACATAATAGTGATAGTCCAGTCCATAGTGGGGCCAGCAGGAGATCATGTTGAGTGGAGACAGGTCAGCAGTGCTGAGACGTCCCCAACTGATGCACAGATGAGTGGTCCACCCTGGGTCCCGACTTTGGACAGCCAACCTCTCATCTGTGTTCCTATTTAGCTTCCCAAACATTGAGACTGGTGTAATTACCACAACTAAATAAGCGTTGCATAACGAGTGACTAAGCATCACGTAATGACTCTCAGATAACTTAATCACTGCCCTTGGCTCTGGTCGGCATGTGAGGTCGGCTTGGCGACTTGTCACGGCCATGAGACCGCACGGCGACTCAACATCGGCCTCTATGCCAGGGTGGCCCAAAGTGGGGGCCGCGGGCCAAATTTGGCCCGTCGTTTCATTGGGTTTCACCCGCCCAAGGGTGGCTACCAAAAACAACACGTAATCATGCTGACCTCTTTCAAGCTGCACCATCACCGTCAAAAAGTCAGTGGATTTTGTGGTAAAAAAACAAAAAATTACCAGAAATGACTGTGAAATCATCAGAGGTGCCATGTTACCATTTCCAGTAATGCGCTGTAAAAACAGGGAAGGCTCTCCATGCCTAAAAAACTTCAATTTTTCAGTTTTTTTGCTACCAGCTATTTTGGCCATTCCCGGTGCCATCCGGCTTGGTGTTGTTTTTGTAGTTAGCATGTCTTGCAACTCCGACCTAAGTTGACCTTATTTTTGTACATAGTACTTTTTGTTTCCCCCACATTTTACATTTTGTTTTCTCCTTTTCGCCTTTTGTTTGTTTGTGAGTACATGACCTAAGTAAAAGAACTCTTTTACTCGCCGTCCGTCTGCATCCTTGGCTTCCTCTCTACTGCGTTATACAGCATCGTTACCACGAATTGATTAACGTGGACCCCGACTTAAACAAGTTGTGAATTATATTAGTACAAGTTGAAAAACTTATTGGGGTGTTACCATTTAGTGGTCAATTGTACGGAATATGTACTGTACTGTGCAATCTACTAATAAAAGTTTCAATCAATCAATCAATCAATGCAAGGCTACGCTGTCAAAAAGTCAGTGGATTTTGTGGTAAAAACAAACAAACCTGGCAGCTCAGTTGCCAGAAATGACTGTAAAATCATCAGAGGTGCCATGTTACCATTTCCAGTAATGCGCTGTAAAAACAGGGAAGGCTCTCCATGCCTAAAAAACTTCCATTTTTCATTTTTTTTGCTACCTGCTATTTTGGCCATTCCCGGTGCCATCCAGCTTGGTGTTGTTTTTGTAGTTAGCATGTCTTGCAACTCCGACCTAAGTTGACCTTATTTTTGTACATAGTACTTTTTTGTTTCCCCCACATTTTATATTTTGTTTTCTCCTTTTGTTTGTTTGTGAGTACATGACCTAAGTAAAAGAACTCTTTTACTCGCCGTCCGTCTGCATCCTTGGGTTCCTCTCTACTGCGTTATACAGCATCTTCACCATGAATTGATTAACGTGGATGTCAGAATAATTGTATCTAAATTATCACAAAACTTTGTGTTTCAATGAGTTCCCGGCGAGAGGACAGAAGCTGTCTTTAATCCTACCAGGCAGACGGCTTGTAAAAGTCCACTGTGTAGGATGGGAAGACACATGAAGGTGTTCTGTTTATTTCATGTATTGTAATCAACAGAAAGATATTGTCTTGACCCGAGATCTACAAAGCGAAGAGGAAGCAGGACCTGACTCCCCTCCAGGGACCTCTTCGTTGAACAGTTTTACGACCTTTTCTGTGAACTGTTCTGTAACTAAAGGCGATGGCTGTTTACGACCCCCCTCCCTTAGAAACAGCTGTTGCCATGTATTCAGGGAAAGTCCAAATAAAAGAGGAGGCGTACAATCTTTTGTCAGGAGCGTGGGACGACACTGTACAAGGGAATAGTGTCTACGCGTTTCTCCTCATTGAGCCAAATTTAATTCTGTCTCTGTTTAATTCCTTGCTTCTTGTCTTGTTTAATAGATGTCATCAGTGTTTGAACCTGACAGCGGACCCCGACTTAAACAAGTTGAACAACTTATTCGGGTGTTACCATTTAGTGGTCAATCGTACGGAATATGTACTGTACTGTGCAGTCTACTAATAAAAGTTTCAATCAATCAATCAATCAAGTGACAAGGTCAGTCGGCAAAATTGCGCGGTAAAAATCAGGGGCGGCCCATCAGCGTTCCTGTTCTGTTACCCTGTACAACGTGTCTCTAATCTTGCAAGGGTTTGAGCTGAAAATGAAATTTTGTTGACCTTGTGCAATGACAAAGATCCTTCCATCCAGTAAAAAAATGGCCATAGTTTTTACGGTAAAAAAGACAAACTAGCAGCTTCGTCGCCAGAAATTTGCTGTAAAGTCATCCGTGGTACCATTTTTTCATTAGATTTTACGGTTTAAAAGTAGCAGGATTCCAGAATGTGGTGAAAATACCAGTGGTACTCATTTACAATTTATAGTAAAACACAGTAAAATTTTTTTACAGTAAACAAATGAAAGCCGAGTCACCAGAGTTTTAACATAAAAGCTACAGTGATACACTTTTTCAATATGCAGTAATTTGGTGCAAAAAACACCCTCAATTTTACAGTAAAATTCTAGTGACTGAGCTACCAGATTCTATATTTATTTTTGTTGTTGTTGTTTTTAAATGTAGTTACTTGCAAATCTTTTTTTATTGCTGAAATTTTTTTTATACTTGCAAATCTTTTTTTTTACTTGCATAAAATGTTTTTAATACTTGAAAATGGTGTTTTTTTATTGGTAAAAATGAGTTTTTATACTTGCAAATCGTATTTTTGCTTGCAGAAAAATGTTTTTATACTTACAAATCCCTTTTTTACTGGCAAAAACTTGTTTTTATACTTGAGAATTGTTTTTTTTACTTGCAGAAAATGTTTTTAATACTTACAAATCGCTTTTTTACTTGCAAAAATTTGTTTTTATACTTGCAAATAGTTTTTTTTACTTGCAGAAAATGTTTTTAATACTTACAAATCGCTTTTTTACTTGCAAAAATGTGTTTTTTAATACTTGAAAATTGGTATTTTTACTTGCAAAAAATGTTTTTAATACTTGAAAATTGTATTTTTTTATTGGTAAAAATTAGTTTTTATACTTGCAAATCGTATTTTTGCTTGCAGAAAAATGTTTTTATACTTACAAATCCCTTTTTTACTGGCAAAAACTTGTTTTTATACTTGAAAATTGTTTTTTTTACTTGTAGAAAATGTTTCTAATACTTACAAATCGCTTTTTTACTTGCAAAAATTTGTTTTTATACTTGAAAATTGTTTTTTTTACTTGCAAAAAATGATTTTAATACTTACAAATCGCTTTTTTACTTGCAAAAACTTGTTTTTATACTTGCAAATATTTTTTTTTACTTGCAGAAAATGTTTTTAATACTTACAAATCGCTTTTTTACTTGCAAAAACTTGTTTTTATACTTGCAAATTTTTTTTTTTACCTGCAGAAATGTGTTTTTTTTACTTGCAATATACCGTAATTTCCGGACTATAAGCCGCTACTTTTTCCCCTCGTTCTGGTCCCTGCGGCTTATACAAGGGTGCGGCTTATTTACGGCCTGTTCTTCTCCGACACCGACGAAGAGGATTTCGGTGGTTTTAGTACGCAGGAGGAAGACGATGACACAATGATTAAAGACTGACTTTTCATATACCGGTAGGCTGGTTATTTTGATAACGTACAGGCGAGCACTTTGTATTACTTTGCAGCGTTGTATTATTTGTACTCTGCACGAATGCTGTTCGCCATGTCAAAGATGTGAAAGTTTGATTGAATGATTGAAAGATTTATTGTTAATAAATGGGACGCTTTGCGTTCCCAAACAGTCATCTCTGTCCCGACAATCCCCTCCGTGGTAGCAGGAACCCCTGTATACTACGCTAATTACACATCAAAACCCTGCGGCTTATAGTCGGGTGCGGCTTATATATGGAGCAATCTGTATTTTCCCTTAAATTTAGCTGGTGCGGCTTATAGTCAGGTGCGGCTTATAGTCCGGAAATTACGGTACTTTCGAATCGTTTTTGTACTTGCAGAAAATGTGGTAAAAATTTGACTTGCGAATCGTTGGGTGGTGAGTGAAACAATCTTTTGGCTGTCATTTCATTCCATATCCACGCTGGATCCAGGCACTTCTTCCCAAAGTTGATGGAAAATTCCCAACAATTCTGAGAGATTTCTGTTATAATTTAATTGTTTGGATAGTAGGTCGACGTCTAAAACACACACAGAGAGAATTTTTTTTTATTTGCAGACATTTTTTTATACTTGCAAATCGTATTTTTGCTGGCATAAAATAGTTTTTATACTTGCAATTTTTTTTTTTAAATTGCATAAAATAGTTTTTATACTTACAAACGTTTTTTTTTACTTGCATAAAATGTTTTTAATACTTGAAAAATATTTTTTTTATTTGCAAAAATGAGTTTTTATACTTGCAAATCGTCTTTTTACTTGCAGGAAATTGTTTTTATAATTGCAAATCGTTTTTTTTACCTGCAGAAAATGGTTTTTATACCTGCAAATCGTATTTTTGCTTGCAAAAAAATGTTTTTATCGTTAGAAATCGCTTTTTTTACTTGCAAAAACTTGTTTTTATACTTGAAAATTGTTTTTATACCTGCAAATCATATTTTTGCTTGTAAAAAAATGGTTTTATCGTTAGAAATCGCTTTTTTTACCTGCAAAAACTTGTTTTTATACTTGAAAATTGTTTTTTTTACTTGCAGAAAATGTTTTTAATACTTACAAATCGCTTTTTTTACTTGCAAAAACTTGTTTTTATACTTGCAAATTGTTTTTTTTTACCTGCAGAAAATAGTTTTTCTTAATTGCAAAAATGAGTTTCTATACTTTCGAATCGTTTTTTTACTTAGTAAACTCCGATTTGACTTGCGAATCGTTGGGTGGTGAGTGAAACAATCTTTTGGCTGTCATTTCATTCCATATCCACGCTGGATCCACGCACTTCTTTCCAAAGTTGATGGAAAATTCCCAACAATTCTGAGAGATTTCTGCTATAATTTAACTGTTTGGATAGTAGGTCGACGTCTAAAACACACACAGAGAGAATTTTTTTAATACTTGCAAATGTTTTTTTTACTTGCATAAAATGTTTTTAATACTTGAAAATTGTTTTAGTTTTTATTTGCAAAAATGAGTTTTTATACTTGCAAATCGTATTTTTGCTTGCAGAAAAATGTTTTTATACTTACAAATCCCTTTTTTACTTTGAGAAACTTGTTTTTATACTGGAAAATTGTTTTTTTTACTTGCAGAAAATGTTTTTAATACTTACAAATCGCTTTTTTACTTACAAAAACTTGTTTTTATACTTGCAAATCGTCTTTTTTTACTTGCAGGAAATTGTTTTTGTAATTGCAAATCGTTTTTTTACCTGCGGAAAATTGCTTTTATACCTGCAAATCGTATTTATGCTTGCAATTTTTTTTTTTAAATATTTACAAATAGCTTTTTTACTTGCAAAAACTTGTTTTTAATACTTGAAAATTGTTTTTTTTTACTTGCAGAAAATGTTTTTAATACTTACGAATCGCTTCTTGACTTGCAAAAACTTGTTTTTATACTTGAAAATAGGTATTTTTACTTGTAGAAAATGTTTTTAACACTAGCAAATCGTTTTTTTACTTGCAAAAACTTGTTTTTATAATTGAAAATTGCTTTTTTGCTTGCAAAAACTTGTTTTTATACTTACAAATCGCTTTTTTACTTGCAGAAACTTGTTATTATACTTGAAAATTGTTTTTTTTACTTGCAGAAAATGTTTTTAATACTTACAAATCGCTTTTTTACTTGCAAAAACTTGTTTTTATACTTGAAAATAGGTATTTTTACTTGTAGAAAATGTTTTTAACACTAGCAAATCGTTTTTTTACTTGCAAAAACTTGTTTTTATAATTGAAAATTGCTTTTTTGCTTGCAAAAACTTGTTTTTATACTTACAAATCGCTTTTTTACTTGCAGAAACTTGTTATTATACTTGAAAATTGTTTTTTTTACTTGCAGAAAATGTTTTTAATACTTACAAATCGCTTTTTTACTTGCAAAAACTTGTTTTTATACTAGCAAATTGTTTTTTTTTACTTGCAGAAAATAGTTTTTTTTAATTGCAAAAATTAGTTTCAATACTTTCTAATCGTTTTTTTACTAAGTAAACTTCGATTTTACTTGCGAATCGTTGGGTGGTGAGTGAAACAATCTTTTGGCTGTCATTTCATTCCAAATCCACGCTGGATCCACGCACTTCTTTCCAAAATTGATGGAAAATTCCCAACAATTCTGAGAGATTTCTGCTATAATTTAACTGTTTGGATAGTAGGTCGACGTCTAAAACACACACAGAGAGAATTTTTTTATACTTGCAAAGCGTATTTTTGCTTGCAGAAAAATGTTTTTATATTTACAAATCCCTTTTTTACTTTGAAAAACTTGTTTTTATACTGGAAAATTGTTTTTTTTACTTGCAGAAAATGTTTTTAATACTTACAAATCGCTTTTTTACTTACAAAAACTTGTTTTTATACTTGCAAATCGTCTTTTTACTTGCAGGAAATTGTTTTTGTAATTGCAAATCGTTTTTTTACCTGCGGAAAATTGCTTTTATACCTGCAAATCGTATTTTTGCTTGCAAATTTAAAAAAAAAAATACTTACAAATAGCTTTTTTACTTGCAAAAACTTGTTTTTAACACTTGAAAATGTTTTTTTTTTACTTGCAGAAAATGTTTTTAATACTTACGAATCGCTTCTTGACTTGCAAAAACTTGTTTTTATACTTGAAAATAGGTATTTTTACTTGTAGAAAATGTTTTTAACACTTGCAAATCGTTTTTTTACTTGCAAAAACTTGTTTTTATAATTGAAAATTGCTTTTTTGCTTGCAAAAACTTGTTTTTATACTTACAAATCGCTTTTTTACTTGCAAAAACTTGTTATTATACTTGAAAATAGTTTTTTTTACTTGCAGAAAATGTTTTTAATACTTACAAATCGCTTTTTTTACTTGCAAAAACTTGTTTTTATACTAGCAAATTGTTTTTTTTTACTTGCAGAAAATAGTTTTTTTTAATTGCAAAAATTAGTTTCAATACTTTCTAATCGTTTTTTTACTAAGTAAACTTCGATTTTACTTGCGAATCGTTGGGTGGTGAGTGAAACAATCTTTTGGCTGTCATTTCATTCCAAATCCACGCTGGATCCACGCACTTCTTTCCAAAATTGATGGAAAATTCCCAACAATTCTGAGAGATTTCTGCTATAATTTAACTGTTTGGATAGTAGGTCGACGTCTAAAACACACACAGAGAGAATTTTTTTATACTTGCAAAGCGTATTTTTGCTTGCAGAAAAATGTTTTTATATTTACAAATCCCTTTTTTACTTTGAAAAACTTGTTTTTATACTGGAAAATTGTTTTTTTTACTTGCAGAAAATGTTTTTAATACTTACAAATCGCTTTTTTACTTACAAAAACTTGTTTTTATACTTGCAAATCGTCTTTTTACTTGCAGGAAATTGTTTTTGTAATTGCAAATCGTTTTTTTACCTGCGGAAAATTGCTTTTATACCTGCAAATCGTATTTTTGCTTGCAAATTTAAAAAAAAAAATACTTACAAATAGCTTTTTTACTTGCAAAAACTTGTTTTTAACACTTGAAAATGTTTTTTTTTTACTTGCAGAAAATGTTTTTAATACTTACGAATCGCTTCTTGACTTGCAAAAACTTGTTTTTATACTTGAAAATAGGTATTTTTACTTGTAGAAAATGTTTTTAACACTTGCAAATCGTTTTTTTACTTGCAAAAACTTGTTTTTATAATTGAAAATTGCTTTTTTGCTTGCAAAAACTTGTTTTTATACTTACAAATCGCTTTTTTACTTGCAAAAACTTGTTATTATACTTGAAAATAGTTTTTTTTACTTGCAGAAAATGTTTTTAATACTTACAAATTGCTTTTTTTACTTGCAAAAACTTGTTTTTATACTTGCAAATCGTTTTTTTTACCTGCAGAAAATAGTTTTTTTTAATTGCAAAAATGAGTTTCTATACTTTCTAATCGTTTTTTTACTTAGTAAACTCCGATTTGACTTGCGAATCGTTGGGTGGTGAGTGAAACAATCTTTTGGCTGTCATTTCATTCCATATCCATGCTGGATCCACGCACTTCTTTCTAAAATTGATGGAAAATTCCCAACAATTCTGAGAGATTTCTGCTATAATTTAACTGTTTGGATAGTAGGTCGACATCTAAAAACACACACGGAGAGAAAACAATGGCTTGTAAATAGGAAGATAATCAGGCACCTCTCTCTCTCTCTCTCTCTCGCACACGCACACACACACACCCGCACTGGCGGAGATGGAGGGGGATGCACAAGCGAGGCAGCAGCGGGCGGCACTCTTCAGCGCTATGGAACAATTCGACGAAGCTGCGAGTGGAAGACATTTTCCAAGTTGGAGCGAGGTCATGAAATATTAGAGAGGAACCAAACGAGGACCTTAAGAAGAAACTTCCGTCTTCGAATGAATCGCTCAGCAGGGACACCGAGGAGAGGGACACGTTTTTACCTCAAAGGTGAGCAACGTCCTAATAATCAAGTAGTTACGATATGGATGGGCGGAATGTCTTTATCATGATGGCGGGAATCTTCCTAATTTAGCTCACTTATTTGGGGGAAAAAAAATAAAAACGTTCAAGAGAAGCTGACGGACTTGTTGCGGAAACAAGCGGATCAATATTTGTGCAAAACGTTCTTGTCGACCGTCAAAAATGTGGCGAGAGTAAACACAGCGAGGAAAATGTCTGAATGGGCCAATTTTTAAAAAAAAAATCATTCCTGGGGTTTGGGCAGGAGACTGCAGCCCACCACAACCCCCCCCCACCCCCCAATCCTGCCTGTCGATTGTTCCTGCGGGCGTCGCATCGATTTTCAGCACCGGACAGCTCCCGTGGCCTCAATCCGGCCCACACGCGTCACTCCTGCTGCTGAGTCGGCAAACTGGCCCATCATAACTTGTGCCATCGACCGCGGCCAGGAGTGGAAACTTTCAGGGAGAAGTTCATCACCACTTGTCGTCATACGCCCAAACTAAAGAATTGTTATTTATTTATTTATAGGTTTGATAGATAATTACCGGACTTAATTTTAAGACCTTTTTAGTCGTGCAAACGCTGTAAAAGTTTCTAATCCAGTGCACTTTATTTATATCCAATAGTATGTTTCACGGTATTTAAAACACAAATAAAAAGACAAGATAAAAGTAAAGGGGAAACTCCCAAAAATGAGGATATTGTGCAAAAAGTTCATTCATGTCAGCAATTCCACTTGGAATTTGCAAATATTTGATAATATGTGGTTACATGCAAAGTGAGATACGTCAATATGGAAGTTAGTTTGTGTTTGTTTTGTTTTTTTACACTCGATTCATGTAACTGAGTTGTTCGCGTTTGAATTTTGTAAATTGAATTATTTTTACATAAAATTATGCTGACAATTTTCGTTGGAAAAAAAAAATTGTTAGCAAAATACGTGTTTAAAAATTCAGCATATACAAATTCAGTGTAAAAAAATGTTGTGTAAAAAAAAATGTTGTGTAAAAAAATACCTTGTAAAACATTCAGTGTTTAAAAATTTAGTGTAAAAAAATTCAGTGTAAAATAAAAAGTCAGTGTACAAAAATTCAGTGCAAAAAATTTCAGTGTGAAGAAAAATCAGTGTAAAAAATGCATTGTTAAAAATTCAGTGTAAAAACATTCAGTGCAAAAAATTTCAGTGGGAAAAAAAATCAGTGTAAAAATGCATTGTTAAAAAATCAGTGTTTAAAAATTCAGTGAAAAAAAATGTGTAAAAAAATGCATTGTAAAAAACATTGTTTAAAAATTATGTTTTAAAATTCAGTGTAAAAAAATCAGTGTACAAAAATTCAGAGCAAAACATTTCAGTGTGAAAAAAATCAGTGTAAAAAATGCATTGTTAAGAATTCAGTGTTTGAAAATTCACTTTTAAAATTCAGTGTAAAAAAAATGCACTGTAAAAAAAAATCTGTGTTTAAAAATGATGTGTTAAAATTCAGTGCAAAATTAAATCAGTATAAAAAAATTCAGTGTAAAAAAAATTCAGTGTATAAAAATTCAGCATAAAAAAATTTGATGCAAAAATATCAGTGTAAAAAATGTGGTGTAAAATAAATTCATTGTAAAACATTCAGTGTTTAAAAATTCAGTGTAAAAAAAAGTCACTGTCCAAAAATTCAGTGCAAAAAAATTCAGTGTGCAAAACATTTCAGTGTGAAAAAAAATCAGTGTAAAAAATGCATTGTTAAAAATTCAGTGTTTAAAAACTCAGTATAAAAAAAATGTTGTGTAAAATAATGCATTGTAAAACATTCAGTGTTTAAAAATTCAGTTTTAAATTCAGTGCAAAAAAATTCAGTGTAAAAAAAACATTGTGTAAAAAAATGCATTGTAAAACATTCATTGTTTAAAAATTCAGTGTACAAAAATTCATTGTAAAAAATTTCAGTGTGAAAAAAAATCTGTTTAAAAAATGCATTGTTAAAAATTCAGTGTTCACAAATTCAGTGCAAAAAAATTCAGTGTAAAAAAATGCATTATAAAACATTCAGTTTTTAAAAATCCAGTGTAAAAAAAAATTCTGTGTACAAAAATTCAAGGCAAAAAATTTCAATGTGAAACAAAATAATTGTAAAAAAATACATTGTTAAAAATTTTGTGTTTAAAAATTCAGTTTAAAAGAAAATTTAAGGTAAAACATATTCAGTGTAAAAAAAATGCACTATAAAAATTCAGTGTTTAAAAATTCTGATTTAAAATTCAGTGCAAAACAAAATCAGTCTAATATATTCAGTGTGAAAAAAATACAGTGTATAAAAATTCAGCGTAAAAAAATTTGGTGCAAAAATATCAGTGTAAAAAAAATGCATTGTAAAAAAAATTCACTGTTTAGAATTTCATTCAAATAAAAAAGTAATTGTTTTGAATTAAAAAATGTATGAATAAAAAATAAATAAATATATAAAATAAAAATAAATTATTTAGAATAAAACAATGAATAAATACAAAAGAAAGTTTCACCCTTTTACATACTTATTTTATTTATTCATGAAAATATTTTAAAACGTGTTTTTTATACTTAATTTGTTGAATTACTACCTAGATATCATCAACTTTATGTGTATAAATATTGAATGTGTAGATTGGTTTAGTTGTATGTATTCATTGGGAACCTTTCGAAGAGACAAATAATCCAAACTATTTTTGAGCACACAGAGTTTTTTCACACGTTCATTCTCTTTGTCTGAAGTAAATACCATTAGATGTGTGCTGACGTCATAATCCCCTCATCTTAATCCCCCTCCTCTTGTCGCCCTCGCGCTGGAGGAATGTTCCTGCAGGAGCTCACGTTCCTCCACGAGCACGCCTGCTCCTTCCAAGCTGGCGTCATCGCACTTTGTGATTACGCTGACGGGTTGAGGCCGGGTCACGCCAGCCAGCACCTTTCATATTGTGCTTTGGCCCCGGGAGATTAGGAGGAGGACTAATCTGCTCTTTGACCAGGGCTTCCTCCATCTTTGCCTGCTGCGGGATTACGTCTTCATTTTAGTCATATTTATTATTTATATCCACCTTACTTACAGTTTACCACCTGGTGTGTTTGATGTGTTTTAATCACAAAGAGTATTATCAAGGCTTAGGTCAGGCTGATTACAAAAATAAATATTAGTCTAATATACTGCAAAATAAGGGACTCATAAATACTGAACACAATACTATTATGTTGTGACAAATTAAATATAACTAATTTAATAACAAATAATGTTTCTTAAAAAAACAAAAAACTGTGCAAATGAAAATACAGCTTGACAATTTTAGTCATATTTTTTGCGCTGAAGATACAAATACATAAATATACATGAATAAAATAAATATAAACATCAACTAATTTTAGTGATTTTTTAAAAATGTTTCTTAACTCAACTGTCAATAAAATTAAAATGCAAATGAAAACACAGCTTGGCCACTTTAGTCATAATTTTTGCGCTTAATATATAAAATAAATAAATATACATTAATAAAATAAAATACAATAAATATTATACAAATGAACAAATTTTAACTAAATTTAAAAGGTTTTTTTTTTAATGTTTCTTAACTAAACTGTCAATAAAATGTAAATACGAATGAAAACAGGTTCACCACTTTAGTCATAATTTTTGCCCTTAAGATATAAAATACATAAATATACATCAATAAAATAAAATAAATATTATAAAAATGAAGTCATTTTAACTAAATTTTTAAGTGATTTTTCAAATGTTTTTTTTAACTAAATTGTCAATAAAATTAAAATGCAAGTTAAAATACAGGTTCACCACTTTAGTCCAAATTGTTGCGCTTAAGATATAAAATAAATAAATATACATTAATAAAATAAAATAAATATTATAACAATTATCTAATTCTAACTAAATTTAAAAGTGTTTTTTTTATGTTTCTTAACTAAACTGTCAATAAAATTCAAATTCAAATGAAAACACAGCCTGACCACTTTAGTCATAATTTTTGCGCTTAAGAAATAAAATAAATAAATATACATTAATCAAATAAAATAAATAATATAAAAATAAACTCATCCTATCTACATTTTAAAGTGATTTTTTTAAATGTTTTTTTTTTAACTAAACTGTCAATAAAATTAAAATACAAATTAAAATACAGGTTCACCACTTTAGTCCAATTTTTAGCACTTAAGATATAAAATATATACATATACAGTAATAAAATAAAATAAATATAATAACAACAAACTAATTCTAACTAAATTTAAAAGTGTCTTTTATGTTTATTAACTAAACTGTCAATACAATTAAAATGCAAATGAAAATACATCTTGACCACTTTAGTCATAATTTTTGCGCTTAAGATATAAATATACATATTAAAAAATATTATAAAAATAAACTCATTCTAACTACATTTAAAAGTGATTTTTTAATGTTTCTTAACTAAACTGTCAGTAAAATAAAATGCAAATAAAAATACAGAATCACCACTTTAGTCATAATTTGTGTGCTTAAGATATAAAATACATATTAAAAAATATTATAAAAATAAACTCATTCTAACTACATTTAAAAGTGATTTTTTTTTATGTTTCTTAACTAAACTGTCAATAAATATAAAGTTAAAATGAAAATACAGCCTGGCCTCTTTAGTCATATTTTTTGCACTTAAGATATAAAATACATAAATATACATTAATAAAATAAAATAAATATTATAAAAATAAACTAATTCTAACTAAATTTAAAAGTGATTTTTTAAATGTTTCTTAACTAAACTGTCAATAAAATTGAAATATGAATACAATTACAGGTTCACCACTTTAGTCCTAATTTTGGCGCTTTAGATTTAAAATACATAAATACACATTAATAAAATTAATATTATAAAAATAAACTCATTCTAGCTCAATTTAAAAGTAATTTTTTAAAAAATGTTTCTTAACTCAACTGTCAATAAAATTTAAATACTAATGAAAATACAGGTTCACCACTTTAATACAGCTTGACCACTTTAGTCATAATTTAATACAGCTTGACCACTTTAATCATAACTTTTGCGCTTAAGATATAAATATACATTAACAAAATAACAATGAATATTATAAAAATAAACTCATTCTAACTAAACTTAAAACAGTTTTTTTTATGTTTCTTAACTAAACTGTCAGTAAAATAAAATACAAATGAAAATACAGAATCACCACTTTAGTCATAATTTGTGTGCTTAAGATATAAAATACATGTTAAAAAATATTACAAAAATAAACTCATTCTAACTACATTTAAAAGTGATTTTTTTTTTATGTTTCTTAACTAAACTGTCAATAAATATTAAGTGCAAATGAAAATATAGTCTGGCCACTTTAGTCATATTTTTTGCGCTTAAGATATAAAATACATAAATAATTAATAAAATAAAATAAATAATATAAAATTAAACTAATTCTAACTACATTTAAAAGTGATTTTTTTAATGTTTCTTAAAATTTAAATATGAATAAAAATACAGGTTCACCACTTTAGTTATAATTTTGGCACTTTAGATTTAAAATACATAAATACACATTACTAAAATAAATATTATAAAAATAAACTAATTCTAGCTAAATTTAAAAGTGATTTTTTTTAAATGTTTCTTAACTCACCTGTCAATAAAATTGAAATATGAATGAAAATACAGGTTCACCACTTTAGTAATAATTTTTGCGCTTAAGATATAAAATACATAAATATACATTAATAAAATAAAATAAATATTATAAAAATTAACTCATTCCAACTACATTTAAAAGGGATTTTTTTAATGTCTCTTAAAATTTAAATATGAATAAAAATACAGGTTCAGCACTTTAGTCACAATTTTGGCACTTTAGATTTAAAATACATAAATAAAAATTAATAAAATAAATATTATAAAAATAAACTAATTCTAGCTTAATTTAAAAGTGATTTTTGTTTTAATGTTTCTTAACTCTACTGTCAATAAAATTGAAATATGAATGAAAATACATGTTCACCACTTTAGTCATAATTTTTGCGCTTAAGATATAAAATACATTAATATACATTAATAAAATAAAATAAATATTATAAAAATAAACTCATTCTAACTAAATTTAAAAGTGATTTTTTAAATGTTTCTTAAAATTGAAATATTAATAAAATTACAGGTTCACCACTTTAGTCCTAATTTTGGCGCTTTAGATTTAAAATACATAAATACACATTAATAAAATAAATATTATAAAAATACACTCATTCTAGCTAAATTCAAAAGTGATTTCTTTTTCTATGTTTCTTAACTCAACTGTCAATAAAATTGAAATAGGAATGAAAATAAAGGTTCACCACTTTGGTCATAATTTTTGTGCTTAAGATATAAAATACATAAATATACATTAATAAAATGAAAAAAAATTATAAAAATAAACAAATATTTTAAAAATATATATACATACATACATACAAGGGGGTAATAGCTAAACAATATTTTTTTTAAATGAAAACAACACGACAACATTGCAGCCAGCTTCAATGTCAACACAAACACAAACACAAACGTCTCGTTGCGCTTCAAAAACCCAAAAAGTTAAATGATTTTAGCGAGCAGGTGCCGGGTGGGAATCGGCGAGTCATAAAAAAAAAGGTGCACAAACACGCTGGCAACACCAGGAGGGAAGAAAAGCGTTGCTATGGAGACGTACAACCGCTAATTATGGCTAGCCTCCCCCAGGGGCTGAAGTCTGCGGCCAAATTCACGCTGATACTTCAGCAACGACTCCAACTGAACAGACACATTAAAAATATGAATAAACCGCCCAGGACTCCTTCACTTTGAGCCAACATTTTGTAAAGTTATGCAACACGAAGCAGGGGAGTCCAAAGTTTTATTAGCGAGGGACGCCTTCGCTACAATCCAAATATGCTTTGATGCGTTTTCTGCATTAAAGATGCGAAAGGGTTATGAACAAAACTACCACGTTAGCTTGGTGACCAATAAAATATGTGTTTTGTAACTGGGACTGTAAAAAAAAATAACGAGTAAACTCATGCGATTAATCACAGAAAAAATTGCATTAATCAGGTATCTACGCAGAATAATCACAGTTCATTTTGCTCCTTTACCTTCTAGCTATACTAACAAAACTGTGATAAAGTATTGTTTTAAAAAAAAAATCGTTTAATTAGATTGTTTAAGCGAGTTAATGCTACTAGTAATACTTGCGATTAATCGTGATTAATCCAGAAACATTGCATTAATCAGGTATAATCACAGTTTATTTTGCTCATTTACCTTCTATCTATCCTAACAATAACATTGTATTCGTGACAAAGTATTGTTTTGTATTATTTAATTATATTGTTTAAGTTAATTGAAATCATGCAAGCGGGTTAATGCTACCAGTAATACTTGCGATTAATCGTGATTAATCCAAATTCAAAAGTGTGATTAATTTGGATTTTAAAAATGTATTAATAGACAGAATTACTAACAACATCTCAGTCATAATGAATTCACCTAATCTAGCCCGGAAGACTTCAGAGGAGGCTCGGCAGCTTGAGAAAAATAAAGATAATTTCAAATCCACGTAGCCTGCTTTAGCCATATGCTAAAAGTAAAGTTAGCGACTTTTAAAGACACAGGGCCTAATTTAGTAAAGGTGTAACAGGTGACAAAGAAAATGAGTGTAATGTAACTGGGACTGTAAAGAATAACGAGTTAACTCATGCGATTAATCACAGAAAACATTGCATTAATCAGGTATAATCACACAGTTCATTTTGCTCATTTACCTTCTATCTATCCTAACAATAACATTTTATTGGTGACAAAGTATTGTTTTTTATTATTTAATTAGATTGTCTAAGTTAATTGAAGGCATGCAAGCGAGTTAATGCTACCAGTAATACTTGCGATTAATCGTGATTAATCCAAATTCAAAAGTGTGATTAATCCGATTTTAAAATGTATCAATTGACAGAATTACTAACAACATCTCGGTCATAATGAATTCACCTAATCTAGCCCGGAAGACTTCAGAGGAGGCTCGGCAGCTTGAGAAAAATAAAGATGATTTCAAATCCACGTAGCCTGCTTTAGCCATATGCTAAAAGTAAAGTTAGCGACTTTTAAAGACACAGGGCCTAATTTAGTAAAGGTGTAATAAGTGACAAAGAAAATGAGTGTAATGTAACTGGGACTGTAAAGAATAACGAGTTAACTCTTGCGATAAATCACAGAAAACATTGCATTAATCAGGTATAATCACACAGTTCATTTTGCTCATTTACCTTCTATCTATCCTAACAATAACATTTTATTGGTGACAAAGTAGTTTTTTATTATTTAATTATATTGTTTAAGTTAATTGAAAGCATGCAAGCGAGTTAATGCTACCAGTAATACTTGCGATTAATCGAGATTAATCCAAATTCAAAAGTGTGATTAATTTCGATTTTAAAAATGTATTAATAGACAGAATTACTAACAACATCTCGGTCATAATGAATTCACCTAATCTAGCCCGGAAGACTTCGGAGGAGGCTCGGCAGCTTGAGAAAAATAAAGATAATTTCAAATCCCCGTAGCCTGCTTTAGCCATACGCTAAAAGTAAAGTTAGCGACTTTTAAAGACACAGGGCCTAATTTAGTAAAGGTGTAATAGGTGACAAAGAAAATGAGTGTAATGTAACTGGGACTGTAAAGAAAAACGAGTTAACTCATGCGATTAATCACAGAAAACATTGCATTAATCAGGTATAATCACACCGTTCATTTTGCTCATTTACCTTCTATCTATCCTAACAATAACATTTTATTGGTGACAAAGTATTGTTTTTTATTATTTAACTAGATTGTCTAATTTAATTGAAAGCATGCAAGCGAGTTAATGCTACCAGTAATACTTGCGATTAATCGTGATTAATCCAAATTCAAAAGTGTGATTAATTTCGATTTTAAAAATTTATTAATAGACAGAATTACTAACAACATCTCGGTCATAATGAATTCACCTAATCTAGCCCGGAAGACTTCAGAAGAGGCTCGGCAGCTTGAGAAAAATAAAGATAATTTCAAATCCACGTAGCCTGCTTTAGCCATATGCTAAAAGTAAAGTTAGCGACTTTTAAAGACACAGGGCCTAATTTAGTAAAGGTGTAACAGGTGACAAAGAAAATGAGTGTAATGTAACTGGGACTGTAAAGAATAACGAGTTAACTCATGCGATTAATCACAGAAAACATTGCATTAATCAGGTATAATCACACAGTTCATTTTGCTCATTTACCTTCTATCTATCCTAACAATAACATTTTATTGGTGACAAAGTATTGTTTTTTATTATTTAATTAGATTGTCTAAGTTAATTGAAGGCATGCAAGCGAGTTAATGCTACCAGTAATACTTGCGATTAATCGTGATTAATCCAAATTCAAAAGTGTGATTAATCCGATTTTAAAATGTATCAATTGACAGAATTACTAACAACATCTCGGTCATAATGAATTCACCTAATCTAGCCCGGAAGACTTCAGAGGAGGCTCGGCAGCTTGAGAAAAATAAAGATGATTTCAAATCCACGTAGCCTGCTTTAGCCATATGCTAAAAGTAAAGTTAGCGACTTTTAAAGACACAGGGCCTAATTTAGTAAAGGTGTAATAAGTGACAAAGAAAATGAGTGTAATGTAACTGGGACTGTAAAGAATAACGAGTTAACTCTTGCGATTAATCACAGAAAACATTGCATTAATCAGGTATAATCACACAGTTCATTTTGCTCATTTACCTTCTATCTATCCTAACAATAACATTTTATTGGTGACAAAGTAGTTTTTTATTATTTAATTATATTGTTTAAGTTAATTGAAAGCATGCAAGCGAGTTAATGCTACCAGTAATACTTGCGATTAATCGTGATTAATCCAAATTCAAAAGTGTGATTAATTTCGATTTTAAAAATGTATTAATAGACAGAATTACTAACAACATCTCGGTCATAATGAATTCACCTAATCTAGCCCGGAAGACTTCGGAGGAGGCTCGGCAGCTTGAGAAAAATAAAGATAATTTCAAATCCCCGTAGCCTGCTTTAGCCATACGCTAAAAGTAAAGTTAGCGACTTTTAAAGACACAGGGCCTAATTTAGTAAAGGTGTAATAGGTGACAAAGAAAATGAGTGTAATGTAACTGGGACTGTAAAGAATAACGAGTTAACTCATGCGATTAATCACAGAAAACATTGCATTAATCAGGTATAATCACACCGTTCATTTTGCTCATTTACCTTCTATCTATCCTAACAATAACATTTTATTGGTGACAAAGTATTGTTTTTTATTATTTAACTAGATTGTCTAATTTAATTGAAAGCATGCAAGCGAGTTAATGCTACCAGTAATACTTGCGATTAATCGTGATTAATCCAAATTCAAAAGTGTGATTAATTTCGATTTTAAAAATGTATTAATAGACAGAATTACTAACAACATCTCGGTCATAATGAATTCACCTAATCTAGCCCGGAAGACTTCGGAGGAGGCTCGGCAGCTTGAGAAAAATAAAGATAATTTCAAATCCCCGTAGCTTGCTTTAGCCATACGCTAAAAGTAAAGTTAGCGACTTTTAAAGACACAGGGCCTAATTTAGTAAAGGTGTAATAGGTGACAAAGAAAATGAGTGTAATGTAACTGGGACTGTAAAGAATAACAAGTTAACTCATGCGATTAATCACAGAAAACATTGCATTAATCAGGTATAATCACACCGTTCATTTTGCTCATTTACCTTCTATCTATCCTAACAATAACATTTTATTGGTGACAAAGTATTGTTTTTTATTATTTAACTAGATTGTCTAATTTAATTGAAAGCATGCAAGCGAGTTAATGCTACCAGTAATACTTGCGATTAATCGTGATTAATCCAAATTCAAAAGTGTGATTAATTTCGATTTTAAAAATTTATTAATAGACAGAATTACTAACAACATCTCGGTCATAATGAATTCACCTAATCTAGCCCGGAAGACTTCGGAGGAGGCTCGGCAGCTTGAGAAAAATAAAGATAATTTTAAATCCCCGTAGCCTGCTTTAGCCATACGCTAAAAGTAAAGTTAGCGACTTTTAAAGACACAGGGCCTAATTTAGTAAAGGAGTAATAGGTGACAAAGAAAATGAGTGTAATGTAACTGGGACTGTAAAGAATAACAAGTTAACTCATGCGATTAATCACAGAAAACATTGCATTAATCAGGTATAATCACACCGTTCATTTTGCTCATTTACCTTCTATCTATCCTAACAATAACATTTTATTGGTGACAAAGTATTGTTTTTTATTATTTAACTAGATTGTCTAATTTAATTGAAAGCATGCAAGCGAGTTAATGCTACCAGTAATACTTGCGATTAATCGTGACTAATCCAAATTCAAAAGTGTGATTAATTTCGATTTTAAAAATGTATTAATAGACAGAATTACTAACAACATCTCGGTCATAATGAATTCACCTAATCCAGCCCGGAAGACTTCAGAGGAGGCTCGGCAGCTTGAGAAAAATAAAGATAATTTCAAATCCACGTAGCCTGCTTTAGCCATATGCTAAAAGTAAAGTTAGCGACTTTTAAAGACACAGGGCCTAATTTAGTAAAGGTGTAATAGGTGACAAAGAAAATGAGTGTAATGTAAGTGGGACTGTAAAGAATAACGAGTTAACTCATGCGATTAATCACAGAAAACATTGCATTAATCAGGTATAATCACACAGTTCATTTTGCTCATTTACCTTCTATCTATCCTAACAATAACATTTTATTGGTGACAAAGTATTGTTTTTTATTATTTAATTAGATTGTCTAAGTTAATTGAAAGCATGCAAGCGAGTTAATGCTACCAGTAATACTTGCGATTAATCGTGACTAATCCAAATTCAAAAGTGTGATTAATTTCGATTTTAAAATGTATCAATAGACAGAATTACTAACAACATCTCGGTCATAATGAATTCACCTAATCTAGCCCGGAAGACTTCAGAGGAGGCTCGGCAGCTTGAGAAAAATAAAGATAATTTCAAATCCACGTAGCCTGCTTTAGCCATATGCTAAAAGCATAAGGAATCGGTTTGGGTGGTATCGGTATTTCAGTACCGCACACCACTACCAAAAGTATAAACAAGTTCTTAAACAAGTACAAACCCCCAAAGCAGTGAAGTTGTCACGTTGTGTAAATGGTAAAAAGAGAATACAATGATTTGCAAAATCCTTTTCAACTTATATTCAATTGAATGGACTGCAAAGACAAGATATTTCATGTTCACACTGAGAAACTTCAATTTTTTTTTGCAAATAATCATGAACTTAGAATTTAATGGCAGCAACACATTGCAAAGAAGGCATTTTTACCAGTGTGTTACATGGCCTTTCCTTTTAACAACACTCAGTAAAGGTTTGGGAAGTGAGGAGACACATTTTTGAAGTGGAATTATTTCCCATTCTTGCTTGATGTACAGCTTAAGTTGTTCAACAGTCTCCCTTCTCACATTTTAGCCTTCACACATTTTCAATGTCTGGACTATAGGCAGGCCAGTCTAGTACCCGCACTCTTTTACTATGAAGCCACGCTGTTGTAACACGTGGCTTGGCATTGTCTTGCTGAAATAAGCAGGGGCGTCCATGGTAACGTTGCTTGGATGGCAACATATGTTGCTCCAAAAGCTGTATGTACCTTTCAGCATTAATGGTGCCTTCACAGATGTGTAAGTTACCCATGTCTTGGCCACTAATACACCCCCATACCATCACACATGCTGCCTTTTACACTTTGCGCCTAGAACAATCCGGTCCTTTCGTCTTTGGTCCGGAGGACCACAGTTTCCAAAAACAATTTGAAATGTGGATTCGTCCGACCACAGAACACTTTTCCACTTTGTATCAGTCCATCTTAGATGAGCTCAGGCCCAGCAAAGCCGGCTGCATTTCTGGGTGTTGTTGATAAATGGCTTTGGCTTTGCATAGTAGAGTTTTAACTTGCACTTACAGATGTAGCGACCAACTATAGTTACTGACAGTGGGTTTCTGAAGTGTTCCTGAGCCCATGGGGTGATATCCTTTACACACTGATGTCGCTTTTTGATGCAGTACCGCCTGAGGGATCGAAGGTCTGTAATATCGTTGCTTACGTGCAGTGATTTCTCCAGATTCTCTGAACCTTTTGATGATATTACGGAGCGTAGATGGTGAAATCCCTAAATTCCTTGCAATAGCTGGTTGAGAAATGTTGTTCTTAAACAATTTGCTCAGGCATTTGTTGACAAAGTGGTGACCCTCGCCCCGTCCTTGTTTGTGAATGACTGAGCATTTCATGGAAGCTGCTTTTATACCCAATCATGGCACCCACCTGTTCCCAATTAGCCTGTTCACCTGTGGGATGTTCCAAATAAGTGTTTGATGAGCATTCCTCAACTTTATCAGTCTTTTTTGCCACTTGTGCCAGCTTTTTTGAAACACGTCGCAGGCATCAAATTCCAAATGAGCTAATATTTGCAAATAAATAACAGTTGGAATATCTTGTCTTTGCAGTCTATTCCATTTTTTTTTAAGTTGAAAAGGATTTGCAAATCATTATATTCTGTTTTTATTTACCATTTACACAACGTGGCAACTTGACTAGTTTCGGGTGTTGTATTACTGCAAAGGGGAGTAGAGTTAAAAAGATGATAAGTGAGCATGAGTTAGTACATATGTTAGTATTCTAAGTGTTAAAAATCACAACAATACGAGTTGGACAAAAGTTCTTCAGTCCACGTGGTCATGTCGGGATACGGCGTTACATAAAAGACCGCGGTCGATTCCCCGCAATGACACTGTGTGACCGCCAGCAGGATGCAGGACCGGCCCGCCCCGAGACGTCCGTGAGGAAGACCACTCCCTCCAAGATGCGTGCGTCTTCACGCTGACGTCAGCCTGCCTCCTCGGGATTAATCCGCCCGGAAAATCGCTGGTGATCCGGCCAATCGGCGCCGACATCTGTCCGCGGGGCCGGGAGTCCGGGAGCGTCGCACCCGTTACATGACGGCAAATCCCATCAAGACCGCCACACGTGACGCTTTATTGCCGACCTGCGTCATATCGAGCGAAGGCTTTTAAAAAGGCAGTTGTGGGAAATATTCCCAAGACCGTCCATTAGTGCCTTGCTGACTGGACTGAGAGCGCTGCCAAAGACCTTTAGGACCATTGACCCGCTGACGGTTACGCAAGCGCCACTTTTGGGTTCTGCTGGTTCTGACATAATAAGCCCTGCAACCTTGTCAGGGGGCCAAGTGGCGGATCGATTGTTCCTCTGGCAGCGGATTCAAGTCTTGTTCGGACCTCTGTCCCCGCAAGTTGGCGTCGAGCCGCCCGAGGCCAGAACCTGGTCAACTTAACTCCCGCTTTGTTGAAATGTTTTCTTTGGCTTTGCCCTTCCTTGGAAACCATAAACCAAAGAGCTGCAAACCGCAACCACTTCCTAGGAACATGATCATTGACAACGCAACCTTTTACTGCATAAACCAAGGCTGTCCAAAGTGCGCAGCTAATATGGTTTTCTACACCAAAATTCATCTATTTATTTATTATGGGTCCGCTGCAATGCAATGCAAGCAGCCCATATTATTATTGCTCATACGTCAGTTTATCGAACATATAGTTTTTCTACCCTAAACTCTGGCGGATAATAAGCGACGAACCGACCAACAAACCCCATATTATACTATTACTATTATTACACTAATTCTATGTTTTTTTTCTCTCTAATTAGACCGCCATACACCTTACAGTAACTTGGTATGTGACACATGCTAACTGATTGCATGCTAACGTTAGCTTACTAATTTTAGCATGCTAACTTTTTGCGCTAGTTTTGCAACCGTTTACCCCACCAATCACCCCCGTGCATGCCGCGTTTTTGACATTTAAAAGAATTCCAGATTTTTTTGACACTTAAAAGAAATCCCAATTTTATGACACTGGGAAAAAAATCCAGATTTTTCGACACTTAGAAAAAAATCCCGATTTTTTGACGCTTAGAAAAAATCCCGACTTTTTGAAACGTACAAAAAAATCCAGATTTTTTGAAACGTACAAAAAAATCCAGATTTTTTGAAACGTACAAAAAAATACCGATTTTTTGACACTTAGAAAAAATCTTGATTTTTTGAAACGTACAAAAAAATACCGATTTTTTGAAACGTACAAAAAAATCCCGATTTTTTGAAACGTACAAAAAAATACCGATTT
Source organism: Entelurus aequoreus (assembly GCF_033978785.1). NCBI lineage: Eukaryota > Metazoa > Chordata > Actinopteri > Syngnathiformes > Syngnathidae > Entelurus > Entelurus aequoreus. The sequence goes on along the minus strand of NC_084748.1, from coordinate 47,413,285 downwards.
TTTGACACTTAGAAAAAATCTTGATTTTTTGAAACGTACAAAAAAATCTCGATTTTTTGACACGTAGAAAAAAATCTCGATTTTTTTGACACTTAGAAAAAATCCAGACTTTTTGACACTTAGAAAAAATCCAGATTTTTTGACACTTAGAACAAATCCCAAGTTTTTGACACTTAAAAGAAATCCCAATTTTCTGAGACTGGGAAAAAAATCCAGATTTTTTGACACTTAGAAAAAATCCCAATTTTTTGACACTTAGAAAAAATCCCAATTTTTTGACACTTAGAAAAAATCCCAATTTTTTGACACTTAGAACAAATCCCGATTTTTTTAACACTTAGAAAAAATCCTGACTTTTTGACACTTAAAAGAAATCCAGATTTTTTTTGATACTTAAAAAAAATACCAATTTTCTTAGACTGAGAAAAAATCCCGACTTTTTGACACTTAGAAAAAATCCAGATTTTTTTTGACACTTAGAAAAAAATCCAGACTTTTTGAAACGTACAAAAAAATCCAAATTTTTTGACACTTAGAAAAAAATCCCGATTTTTTGACACTTAGAAAAAAATTCTGATTTTTTGACACTTAGAAAAAATCCCAATTTTTTGACACTTAGAACAAATCCCGATTTTTTTAACACTTAGAAAAAATCCTGACTTTTTGACACTTAAAAGAAATCCAGGTTTTTTTTGATACTTAAAAGAAATCCCGATTTTCTTAGACTGAGAAAAAATCCCGATTTTTTGACACTTAGAAAAAATCCTGACTTTTTGAAACGTACAAAAAAATCCCGATTTTTTGACACTTAGAAAAAAACCCAGACTTTTTGAAACGTACAAAAAAAATCCAAATTTTTTGACACTTAGAAAAAAATCCCGATTTTTTGACACTTAGAAAAAAATCCAGATTTTTTGACACTTAGAAAAAAATCCAGATTTTTTGACACTTAGAAAAAATCCCAATTTTTTTACACTTAGAACAAATCCAGATTTTTTTAACACTTAGAAAAAATCCTGACTTTTTGACACTTAAAAGAAATCCAGATTTTTTTTGATACTTAAAAGAAATCCCAATTTTCTTAGACTGAGAAAAAATCCTGACTTTTTGAAACGTACAAAAAAATCCCGATTTTTTGACACTTAGAAAAAATCCAGACTTTTTGAAAAGTACAAAAAAATCCAAATTTTTTGACACTTAGAAAAAATCCCGATTTTTTGACACTTAGAAAAAATCCAGAGTTTTAGACACTTAGAACAAATCCCGATTATTTGACACTTAGAAAAAATCCTGACTTTTTGACACTTAAAAGAAATCCAGATTTTTTTAGACTGAGAAAAAATCCCGACTTTTTGACACTTGGAAAAAATCCTGACTCTTTGAAACGTACAAAAAAATCCTGATTTTTTGACACTTAGAAAAAATCCAGACTTTTTGAAACGTACTAAAAAATACAGATTTTTTGACACTTAGAAAAAATCCCGATTTTTTGATACTTAGAAAAAAATCCCGATTTTTTGACACTTAGAAAAAATCCTGATTTTTTGACACTAAGAAAAAATCCCGATTTTTTGACACAAAAAATCCCAACTTTTTGACACAGAATTATTTTTTTTTGACACTTAGAAAAACAATAACCTTTTGACACTTAGAAAAAATCTCGACTTTTTGACACTTAGAGAAAATCCCGACTTTTTGACAGAAAAAAATCCCAACTTTTTGACAGAAAAACGTTGAACGTGACATTTACGCGTCCTGTGATTGGCTACTCACCTGGACTGTAGCGAATGAATTTGAAACATGCTGACTGTTATCATGCTATCATGTTATCATTTTGGTGTAAAAATGCTACTGTTTTAGGCTAGCTCTGTGGCTCAGTTTGTACAGTGACACCTAAAACTCACAGATTCAGACACTCTGCACCATCTAATAAGTACGGCGGCTTCCGGCGACCCCCGGCCAGAGGTCCAGGGCACAGATAGCAGGTCCATCAAAATTTCCGCGGGAATTTTCTAGTTGCTCATACTTCACAGTTTACTAAAAATATATTTTTTTCTATCCTAAACTCTTGCGGATAGTAAGCGACGAACCGACCAACAAACCCCCACATGTTATACCAGCGGAAAGGTCTCGTTCAGGGCAAGAGAGGAACTTCAAGTGGGGTACACTTCGTGTTACCATGGTAACACTAATCACGAACAAAAAAAAAATTGGGCCACTAGAATGGGTACGCACCTTTATAATGGCGGATATTTCCAGCCAAAAAGACAAGAGTACCTCCTCTTGTAGCTCAGCCATTCTTTCATGTAGCTCGGTGCTTAATATCTCATTTTGTTCACACACTTGTCTACTTCGACCCTGGCTACAAAGTTTTGACGTCCAATGTTTGGTTTTGGCTGGACGGCCATCGGAGTGAGGCGAGCGCCATCGGCCTTCCTCCATTAAAGCGGATGGCTCAAGCTCTAATTTACTCGAGGCTGACAGGCCTGAAATTGTGCTTTTCCTGTCATCTTTTATGCCACTGTCATGTGTTACAACCGTTCCACTGTCAAAACATTACATTTAATGAGGATAACTGGAAAAATTCCCGGTTTTCCCGAAATTCCTCAATACCATTTTTCAGTGAAAAATGTTACTACTTCAAGATTGCTCGAACGATTTGAAATATTCCAACACCAACCATTTCAATTCATTCAGAACATTCAAGTCTTTTAACATTTTCCAAAAAATACACTTTTTTACGAAATTCCCAAATTTCCATTAAATTCCCATTGAAAAGAATGGGACATTTTTCAAAGTTCCACAATTCCCACATTTTGTATCCGATTCAAACCGTTCCAATGCCAAAATATTTAGCTTGTTCAAAATTGTTGTGCTCTCATTCAACAATTAAAAAAAACAACCCGGATTTCCAAGAATTCCCACTTTTCAGGGACATTTTCCCCATTCAAAATGAATGATCAATGTTATAAACTTCCACAATTTGCACAGTTTTCAACCGATTCAAACCATTCCACCGTCAACTCATATGTGACGGCCCGGGCGCATGCCAATGCGCACTCATCAATGAACCCCAAGGAGGTTCCCACGGCCGCTCATCTCCTGCACGCGTCACTCAATCAATCAGCACTCAGCGCACCTGTCAGTGATGAGCTTCCTGGGCTTCTTAAGCCAGTGCAGACCTGCGTTCTGGGCCAGAACGTAATCATCTGTTCCCGTACAACCTTCGTTCCCGCGTTGACGAGCTGTGTGTCTCGTCATTCTTTGTTCCTCTGCTTCCCGGACTGACTCTTGGATCTCGACCTCCCGCTTGGACACGGACCTCCAACTGCTTTGGCCCCCGACTTCCTGCTTGTCTTACTGACATTCGAGCCTGCCTTTCCCCTCCGGGACTTCCGCCTCTCGCTCCACACTCCCTGTAACACACAACAGCTAATCTCCACACATAGTCTCACACACACACACACACTTTTGGATTTTTGTCACACTCCATTCCCTTGTTTAATTTATATTTTTGTTTGTTATTTTATATATATACATCTATATATATATCTATATCTATATATATATATATATATATATATATATATATATATATATATATATATATATATATATATATATATATATATATATATATATATATATATATATATATATATATATATATATATATATATATATACACTACCGTTCAAAAGTTTGGGGTCACCCAAACAATTTAGTGGAATAGCCTTCATCTCTAAGAACAAGAATAGACTGTTGAGTTTCAGATGAAAGTTCTCTTTTTCTGGCCATTTTGAGCGTTTAATTGACCCCACAAATGTGATGCTCCAGAAACTCAATCTGCTCAAAGGAAGGTCAGTTTTGTAGCTTCTGTAACGAGCTAAACTGTTTTCAGATGTGTGAACATGATTGCACAAGGGTTTTCTAATCATCAATTAGCCTTCTGAGCCAATGAGCAAACACATTGTACCATTAGAACACTGGAGTGATAGTTTCCGGAAATGGGCCTCTATACACCTATGTAGATATTGCACCAAAAACCAGACATTTGCAGCTAGAATAGTCATTTACCACATTAGCAATGTATAGAGTGTATTTCTTTAAAGTTAAGACTAGTTTAAAGTTATCTTCATTGAAAAGTACAGTGCTTTTCCTTCAAAAATATGGACATTTCAATGTGACCCCAAACTTTTGAACGGTAGTATATATATATATATATATATATATATATATATATATATATATATATATATATATATATATATATATATATATATATATATATAATCAATCATAGAGCTAAACTACGCCCCCTTGTTGTCTGTGCCGTCTACTCCTCCCGTACATAACAACATTCCACTAACACTTTCCCAAGTTCTAAACCAAATTCCGTTTTTCCTGGAAATGTAAACTATTCTTACATTCATACTACATTCTGTCAGCATTTCAGTTCAACTTCAGCATTGGAGCATTCACACGTAATTCCTTCAGGAATTGCCTCATCTAATTTTTTTACACATTCTACAAATAATCATTCCAAAAAAAAAGATACAAAGTGTAAAAAAAGAAAAAAACAGGTGTAATTTAACAAGAAAAAGTTGCAATGTTTATTCTAATAACACAAAGCTGCCATGTAGGAAGTTTTTGGTTTTTTTTCATTTAAAACGGTCCTTGTTTGAAAATATAATAATGAATCAAAATCTAAGTTTTGGTGAATTTATGACCTACCGTAATCAAATCTCTAATTATTTCACATCAAATATTACACTTTGATGTATTTTTTGGGGAAAGTGTTGCACATTTTGTGTGTTTGCCATAAAAAAAACTAAGTTTTCTATGACAAAAAGGACATCAGACAAACTAACCAAAAACTAAAAATACATAAATAAAAACCCAAAACATAAAAAATAAAAAAATACCTATAATCAACAGATATATCTGAATTGATCTAGATGTGAAAGGTTTATGGGTTAAAAGTAAAAAAAAAAAAAAAAAACACTTTTATGAGTGGAGCCTTTTTGAATCCCCAAGAACTAACTCTCTTTGCTCAAAATATAATAATGAATCAAAATCTAAGTTTTGGTAAATTATTGACCTATTCAAGTCTCTAATGACTTCACATCAAATATTACACTTTGATGTATTTTTTGGGGGAAATGTTGCATATTTTGTGTGTTTACCATAAAAAACTAAGTTGTCTATGACAAAAAGGACATCTGACAAAAAAAACCATAAAAACATTTTTAAAAATACTTATAATCAACAGATATATCTGAAGTTGATCAAGATATGAGAGATATATGGGTTAAAAGTTTAAAAAAAAAATGTTTTGAATCCCTAAGAACTTTAGTGGGATTTTTTTCTTAAAAACTGTCTTTGCTCAAAATATAATAATGAATCAAAATCCAAGTTTTGGTAAATTATTGACCTATTCAAGTCTCTAATGACTTCACATCAAATATTACACTTTGACATATTTTTGGAGGGAAATGTTGCATATTTTGTGTGTTTGCCATAAAAATAAACAAAGTTTTCTAGTTGCCCTTTACACTGACCACACAGTCAATGTAGTTACGTTATGGATAGGGGGTTTAGGGTTAGGACTAGTGCTGTCAAATGCTGAACATGGATTCATTTGGATTAATCACCATTAAAAATCTCTCGTTTGAATTCTATACTAATCGTTTTTCATTTTGCATGAGCAAAGAGACTCAAGAAAGACGGAACTATTTGTTAGGGGTGTGAATCTTTGGGCACCTAACGAGTCAATCCGATTCCTAGGGTAAAGATTCGTTTTAGAGTCGATTCTCGATTCAAACAGATTCTCATAATGTATTCTTTGGTTTATTAATTATAATGAAACTTTTTCAAAACAGGTTACAGGTCAGAAACGCTCCTTCTAGTTGCATGAAGACGGCATAAAAACGTATAGTTTTTAAATGTATTCTTATTTTTAAAATAATAAATTAAATGTATTTTCTTTAAGTTATTGCGTGTAAACGCTCCAATGCTGAAGTTGAAGTGAAATGCTGACAGAATGTAGTATGAATGTAAGAATAGTTTGAATGTTGGAATGGTTTGAATGTTGAAGAGTTTGAATTTCCAGGAAAACCAGAATTTGGTTTGGAACTTGGGAAAGTGTTAGTTTGAATGTCCAGGATGAGTGGAATGTGTTGAAGGTGGTATGGTTTGAATAGGTTAAAATATGTGGGAATTGTCCTGGAAATTTTGGGAAAAGCTTCAGCAAGAAATGCTTCAGCAAGAAATGCTGACGCAGTGACAGTTTTTTAATTTAAAAATGGTTTTACGGAATTTCGGGAAAAGTTCTTAAACCAACTTGTTTTTTTGTCCTGACAAAGAGGAATGTTTTGACAGTGGAACGCTTGAAAAGGGTTAACAAATGTGAAAGGAGTCATCGCACTGAAAAAAGTTGGAAATAAGGTTAGAAAAAAAACAGGAATTCCTAGAAATGTGTTGAACGTGGAACAAGTTTGAATTTCCAGGATGAATCGAATGTGGGAATTGTGGAAGTTGGAAAAATGTCCCATCCCTTTAATGAGAATTTCATGGAAATTGGGGAATTTCAGGAAAAGCGGGAATTTTCTGGAAAATGCTAAAAAAAAAAAATTCTGTTCTGAATGAGTGTTGTCATTTTTTTTGAAAACGGTCGAGAAATGTTAAAGTAGTAACATTTTTACCCGAGAAATGCTACTACAAATTTCCTGGATTTTCGGAAAAAACAGGAAATTTTCCAATTCAAAAGACAACTTCTCTTTTGTCCTGATTAAGAGGGTCCGGAATTTACGGTATATTTGTTCTTCAGACAGTAATGTGTTTATATAAGTTTGGATTGGGATATGTTGTTTATTATTTATTTATCATTTTAGAATTTCAACAGACACTCGTAAACATGTTAGCATATTAGCTAATGCTAACGACGCCAGCGTCATTACATTACGATAGCACGTACAAATATGCATTAAAACACTCCTGCAGACATCACACATGGGACACTTTAGTAAGGAAGAATAGTTTTAGTTATATTGTAAAACTTACAAACCTTGCTTGGAGTGATGGATGAAGAATACATAGGAGTAGGAACGCTATGGACGGCTTCGTTCATTCATTTCCTGTCCCGCTGGCAGCAATTTTTGTACTCGCTCGTATAGAAGCAGCCTTCGTACCACAGCAATTTTTTTTAGATGTGATGAGAACGGAATTTCCGAAGAGTGGACTTATTTCACAGCGGAGGCGAGGACTACTTTTCGTTCAGCGGCGACACTTCCAACAGTACACACACACACACACCATTTCTCTACCCTCTCTGTCTGCTCTTTTATCCTTGTAAGCGGATAGTCATTTTTAAGATGTTTATTATTGTAGAAAAATGCTAATTTGGGATTTTTGTGATTTCTGATCATTTGTGAGGGCATCAAAGGGACTTCTGTGTTGGCAAAACAGCGCAGTTCAGGATGTCGTTGTTGTTTTCCTGGCTTTGTTAACAAATATAAAGTTAATCCATCACCTCCTTGTTATGTTTGTTTGACATACAATACTGTACAGTACTTGATATTGTGTATAAAGTGTGACTACTTGCGTATTAAAATAGTAGTTTTTTTTTTGGTTTGTTTTCAGAAAATGTGTGATGAGAAGACGCTGTCGTTGACAAATGCGAGGCAGACCTGAGCTCAAATTGCATCCCGGTCCAGCAACAGAACTTTCATGGTTGGCACCGCCCGTCCCAGCCTACATTACTGCACCAGCAGACAAAGACTGATGATCACCATTGCCATGGGGGCGGTGCGAGTCAACAGGTAGGATAGGGAATGTCGACTTCAGTAAACATACTCACTATTATGTTAGATCCACTATGGACTGGACTCTCACACTATTATGTTAGATCCACTACGGACTGGACTCTCACACTATTATGTTAGATCCACTATGGACTGGACTCTCACTATTATGTTAGATCCACTATGGACTGGACTCTCACACTATTATGTTAGATCCACTATGGACTGGACTCTCACACTATTATGTTAGATCCACTATGGACTGGACTCTCACACTATTATGTTAGATCCACTGTGGACTGGACTCTCACTATTATGTTAGATCCACTATGGACTGGACTCTCACACTATTATGTTAGATCCACTATGGACTGGACTCTCACACTATTATGTTAGATCCACTATGGACTGGACTCTCACTATTATGTTAGATCCACTATGGACTGGACTCTCACACTATTATGTTAGATCCACTATGGACTGGACTCTCACACTATTATGTTAGATCCACTATGGACTGGACTCTCACACTATTATGTTAGATCCACTATGGACTGGACTCTCACACTATTATGTTAGATCCACTATGGACTGGACTCTCACTATTATGTTAGATCCACTATGGACTGGACTCTCACACTATTATGTTAGATCCACTATGGACTGGACTCTCACACTATTATGTTAGATCCACCATGGACTGGACTCTCACACTATTATGTTAGATCCACTATGGACTGGACTCTTACTATTATGTTAGATCCATTATGGACTGGACTCTCACTATTATGTTAAATCCACTATGGACTGGACTCTCACACTATTATGTTAGATCCACTATGGACAGGACTCTCACACTATTATGTTAGATCCACTATGGACTGGACTCTCACACTATTATGTTAGATCCACTATGGACTGGACTCTCACACTATTATGTTAGATCCACTATGGACTGGACTCTCACTATTATGTTAGATCCACTATGGACTGGACTCTCACACTATTATGTTAGATCCACTATGGACTGGACTCTCACACTATTATGTTAGATCCACTATGGACTGGACTCTCACACTATTATGTTAGATCCACTATGGACTGGACTCTCACTATTATGTTAGATCCACTATGGACTGGACTCTCACACTATTATGTTAGATCCACTATGGACTGGACTCTCACACTATTATGTTAGATCCACTATGGACTGGACTCTCACACTATTATGTTAGATCCACTATGGACTGGACTCTCACACTATTATGTTAGATCCACTATGGACTGGACTCTCAATATTAAAATGTTCTTGTCCCTGTCAAAGGTCGAGCAGCAGCATTTTGTACCAACTGTAATCTTTTAATGATAGCAATGGGGATACCTCCAAATAAAACGTTACAGTAATGTTTAACTGATCAAATAAATAGACCAAAAACTAATGTCCATGATGAGTCTCAAAATAAGAATATATTTGTTGACGGGAGAAGTCCGGCCCCTCTGTCCTTAGCTTCCTAGAAATGTTGCCCCTAGAGTAATATATTTATATGTACTTGGCGTATATCCGAGACCTACCGTCCTCTACAGTGGACATTTATGTTTTGCATAACCATTGCAGAGTAGGCTGGTTCGCACGACGATATCATCAATGTACGGTTTTCAGTAACTGCATTTGTATTTTCTTGTATTTTCAGCCCCATCACCAGTGTGTGTTAGAGTGTTAGAAAACTTGTTAGCTGTTGAAACTAAAAACCAAAAACCACTCAGTGTTGACACGGAGATCATCTTCTGTTTTTCAGATACAGCATTGTTTCCACAGACGAGGACGCCCTGAAGATCTCAGCCCTGAGCCTCCATAATGGCCACAGTCCTCTGACTCAGCAGACCCTGACGGGATCCTGCATGCATGCTGAGGATGAAGGAGCGGTAAAATACCCCGGGGAACAAGAAGGACGTGGGGCTTTGTCTCTGAGACCGACGGACGACTCCATGGTCCCCAACAGCAGCCGCGCTTCGCCGTCCTGTCGACATGTCGGCTTCGACTTGGGCACGGGTCGCCTCCGCAGTCGGTTTGTGAAGAAGAACGGCCAGTGTAACGTGGTCTTTGATAACATGGAGGATAAACAACGCAGATACCTGGCTGACATTTTCACCACCTGTGTGGACATACGCTGGCGCTACCTGCTGCTCATCTTCACCACCACTTTCCTTTTGTCCTGGTTGTTTTTCGGTGTGGTCTTCTGGGGAGTGGCGCTAGTTCATGGAGACTTCGACCTCCACGCCGCCGTACAAGAAGGAGACTCTCCAAGCAAGGCGGAAGACGACCAGGACAAATGGCGGCCATGTATTCTGCACATCCAGGGCTTTATCGGAGCGTTCCTCTTCTCTATAGAGACCCAAACTACCATTGGATACGGTTTTCGGTGCGTCACGGAAGAGTGCCCAGTGGCTGTGGTGACCGTGGTTGTGCAGTCCATCGTGGGCTGCATTATTGATTCCTTCATGATAGGTACCATCATGGCCAAGATGGTGCGGCCCAAGAAGCGGGCTCAGACCTTGCTCTTCTCGCATCATGCCGTCATCGCGTTACGAGACGGGAAGCTGTGCCTGATGTGGCGCCTGGGGAACATGCGTAAGAGCCACATCGTCGAGGCGCATGTCCGTGCCCAGCTCATTAAGCCCAAAGTAACTGCTGAGGGCGAGTACCTCCCTTTGGAGCAAACAGACATAGACGTCGGTTATGACGACGGTCTGGACCGACTATTTCTAGTGTCACCGCTGGTGGTGGTCCACGAGATCAACAAGAGCAGTCCTCTGTACGATCTGAGTAGCACAGACTTACAGAAGGAAGACTTTGAGATTGTGGTCATCCTGGAGGGAATGGTGGAGGCCACGGCAATGACTACCCAGGCTCGTAGCTCCTACTTAGCCAAGGAGATATTATGGGGTCAACGCTTTGAGCCGGTGGTCTTTGAGAAGGGGAACCGCTACCATGTGGACTACTCTCGCTTCCACAAGACGTACGAAGTGCCATCCACCCCTCACTGCAGTGCCAGGGAGCTCAGCCAGAAGGCGGGCAGCGGCGGTCCGCCCTCGTCTTCAGCATCGAGTTTCTCCAGGTCGCCGTCACCGTTTGCTCCGAGGGCGGCCCGCCAAATCCTGGGCCTCCACTCCCCGAGCGCCTTCTGTTACGAAAACGAGGTAGCACTTTGCTGCGGGGATGATGACGAGGAGGAGGAGGAGAACAGGGAGTCGGGAAGCCTAGAAGAGGCAAAGTTGCGAGGAGAATTTCACCTGGGCCTCAAGGAGACATTTGTAAAGGAGCAGATGGTTGAGATGCTCTGCATGCTGGACACCGACAATCAGATCAGTCTTGACAAACTACAGCCCGGTCTACCTTTATACATCAGTCGAGAGTCTGGAGTCTGAAGCCAGTCACCAGTCAAGACCTCCTTTTTGTTTCCTCTCAATATCCGAGTCCTTTGAACTCATCTGGAACGAAAGGTTCAGGAAGGATGCAACATTTTTTGCTGCTTTCTCTCAAACTCATGTCTTGGCTTCAGCCAAAAAACTGTGCTGGTTTCAGGAATTGTACATTCTCTTCTAGGTAACAACGACTATGGATTTATCTCCAGTGACAAGAACTATAACTGCACGAGCTCTGAGGAAACCAAACTTGCATTTTGTAAATATAGTGTGCTTTCATTGCAGATACAGTGGTACCTCAACTTGAGAGTGTTCTGAGATAAGAGCTAATTGTAATGCGTTAAAGGGGACCTACTATGCAAAAGCAACTTTTCTTAACGATTGGTACATGTTTTTGTGTATTTGGGATCTGCATAAGTCCCGAAAAGGTGACATACACCATGGAGGCATGGCGGAGATGTTTATAAAACAATCTTGCCTTCCTTCATACTTCCTCCAAACGAGCTGTTTGGAATTTGCACACGTTCTTACCAGGTGTGACGTTCGCAGATGTACCCATATATGGTAGAGATTTACCCGAAGAGATTTGCGCGAGTCCGCCATTTTAGTATGATGTTGTAGTCAATAAGTTCCTTCTTATTCGCGGGCAAACTGGCTCGTACATGCACGTGCATCCTCGGCGATTGCCATTTCTGATACAAAGTAGCGAACAGTTGTAACTGAGGCTGCACGATGGAATTGTTTTATAAAACAATTTATTGATTAGTGATTAGGCAATTTCCCATTTTGAAATGACTATAACTACATTCTAAGTGAATATTTAAATGTCGGTCAGTGCCAAGGAGTATTAGGGCCATACATAAAAAAATAGATTTATCTTTATTAAATACATTTTTTTTTAGCACAAAAGTCATAGAGAATAAAATGTTGATTTTGTTTGAGGATAGAATTCCAAAATAATAATATATAAAGAAGTAATCTGACTAAAACAAAGTCATATTTTCACAGGAAAAAGTGATGAAGTGGTATTTTCAAAAACCTTTTTTTTTTTTTTTTAAAGAGATTTTGCAAAAAAATATGTATTTTTTGCATCCTACCGATGTTTTTCTCAATAAATAAATGTCTGTCTCCCATGTTTTTCATTCCTAAATTACAATTTATTTTGCGATTTATGACCTTTTAAAGAAAAAATATTACTTGGCGGTTACATTTTATTTTCGTACGATTAGAACTACTTAAGAAAAAAATGACAAAATGTTTTTATTCTTTAAGACGACAATTATCGAAAAATATCACCTTTTGATGCACCCTTTTAAGACTATGATCCTTTTTGAAAAATTAAGACGTTGTTATCGTGAAATTTAGTTTTTTTAAGAAAAAAAATGCAACAGCATTCTTGTAGGATTATGACTTTATCAAAAAAAAATTTTTTTAAATTAAATTGTTATTTATTTGTTTTACTTCATGACGTTTTTTTAACAGAAATAACTTAATTCCCTAGCTAATTCGCCTTTTTCTTGATAAAACTTGATCTTGGTCAAATTTGGGTCAAATTCTTAAAAAAATTAAAAAATCAAATTAAAGTATTATGTAATCAACCAATCAATCAATGTTTATTTATATAGCCCTAAATCACAAGTGTCTCAAAGGGCTGTACAAGCCACAACGACATCCTCGGTACAGAGCCCACATAATAATAGTAATAATAAAGAATAATAAATAATAATAATAAATAAATAATAATAAAGAAAATGTTTTACCATCATTCATTTTTAAAATAGCAACATTAAAAAATTAAATAAATCTGACTTCATTCCTGTAAGATTAATTTCTGTGCGACATTCCAAATTCGACGACAAAAAAATGACAGCATCCAACGTCGTTTTACCAACTGGGGAAAAAAGTAAAATTTTTGTTTACAGAAATGAGTCACTTAAAAGTTTTTGTTTATTTATTTAGAATAAAGTCATTTACCTTTTGAATAACAGTACAATGGTCAAAAATTCTACAGTAATGGAAAATTTAAGTTGAAATCATATTAAATGGTTACTTGCATTATTATTATATTTTATGATTACTTTACATTATAAACACTGTTTAGTTCTATTGATTATTTCTTCGGTTTAAGAGCATGATGTAGACCAGGGGTGTACAAACGTATTGCCATATATATATATATATATATATATATATATATATATATATATATATATATATATATATATATATATATATATACACAAAACCCAAAAGCAGTGAAGTTGTCACCGTTGTGTAAATGGTAAATAAAAAGAGAATACAATGATTTGCAAATCGTTTTCAATTTATATTCAATTGAATAGACTGCAAAGACAAGATATTTCATGTTCACACTAAGAAACTTTTTTTTTTTTTTTTTTTACAAATAATCATGAACTTAGAATTTAATGGCAGCAACACATTACAAAAAAGTTGTCACAGGGGCATTTTCACCACTGTGTTACATGGCCTTTCCTTTTAACAACACTCAGTAAAGGTTTGAGAACTGAGGAGACACATTTGCGAAGCCGGCGGCGTTTCCGGGTGTTGTTGATAAATGGCTTTGGCTTTGCATAGTAGAGTTTTAACTTGCACTTACAGATGTAGCGACCGACTGTAGTTACTGACAGTGGTTTTCTGAAGTGTTCCTGAGCCCATGTGGTGATATCCTTTACACACAGATGTCACTTTTTGATGCAGTACCGCCTGAGGGATCAAAGGCGACGAGCATTCAATGTTACGTGCTGTGATTTCTCCGGATTCCCTGAACCTTTTGATGATATTACGGAGCGTAGATGGTGAAATCCCTAAATTCCTTGCAATAGCTGGTTGAGAAATGTTGTTCTTGAACAATTTGCTCAGGCATTTGTTGACAAAGTGGTGACCCTCGCCCCGTCCTTGTTTGTGAATGACTGAGCATTTCATGGAAGCTGCTTTTATACCCAATCATGGCACCCACCTGTTCCCAATTAGCCTGTTCACCTGTGGGATGTTCCAAATAAGTCTTTGACGAGCATTCCTCAACTTTCTCACTCTTTTTTTGCCACCTGTGCCAGCTTTTTTGAAACATGTTCAGTGTTTCCCATAAACTGCCAAGATACCTGTGGCGGTGGGGGCGTGGCTATGGGCGTTGTCACCACAACATTTTCTAACTTACATCTGTGAGTAGTCTCGCTATGGAAGCACCAAAAACCAACGGTGCAGCAAAGATGACGGGGAGAAGACGCTGTCGAAGTGGAGGCACGTATGAAAGCAGCATGAAGACTGTCTGTAAAACATAATCTATGCAACATTTGGACCAAAGAACGTTACGTAGACCGCAAGTTGACAGCCAAAATTTGAGAAAACATCTGGTCTTACCCAGATGTTGGATAAGTTTGTTTTTTCCGACCACGAGAAGGACGAAAGTGCGCATGATTTGACATACAAGTGTTTTGTGTTAAGAGCTTCGTTACACAACCAATTGAGCTCCCAATTTGAGGTACTACTGTACTTAGTAGAAACAGATTGAAATGTAGGCTTGCTCTCACTCCTCTTTAGTTCACTTGATGGGCTCGTAAAGTCTCTTCCCCTTTCCTTAAAAAGGTCCACCATGATCCGTCACAGCAGACCACACCTTCAAAAGAAGCATAACAGAGAGGAGAAACCCTACGAATGTTTATGTATTTTTTTTTTTTAATTGACGTTCATCATCCGACGTACAGCAGCTCACAACAATGACATTTCAGCATTGCATTATTTTTTTCTCAAGGGACAAAAGGTGTGGAAATGTTACTTTAGAGTAGTCAGTGTGCAGCTTGCGTAACAGCAGAGATGCGCTGTCCTCTAAAATGAGTCTAAGTGGGCGTGTTGTACCTGATTTTCGTCTCCCGTTTCAAGGTCAGTTATAAAATAGCCATAGTAAATATTAAAATGGAATACATTTGGAGTATATAAATATACCCCATAAATCCATTTTCTACCGCTTGTCCCTTTTGGGGTGGCGGAGGGTGCTGGAGCCTATCTCAACTGCATTCGGGCGGAAGGCGGGGTACACCCTGGACAAGCCGCCACCTCATCACAGGGCCAACACAGATAGACAGACAACATTCACACTCTAGGGACCATTTAGTGTTGCCAATCAACCTATCCATTTTAATTCATTATTATTTTTTGAGCAATGACACTTAAAAACAAATCGCACTAAAATTATTGGGGATCCAAAAGGGTCCTACTCATTAAAGTGTTAAAAATAAATACTTTTTTTTTTTTATTGTTTACTTTTAACCCAATAATCTTGAGATTAACTTCAGATCCATCCGTCAATTATACGTTTTATTGTTGTTTATGTTTTTTTTTTTTTTTTTTTTTTTAAAAACAGCTTAGTTTTTTATATGGCAAACACAAAATATGCAACATTTTCCCCCCAAAAATATCTCAAAGTGGAATATTTAATGTGACGTAATTGGAGCCTTAAATAGGTCAATAATACATAATGACATTGATTTTGATTCATTATTATTTTTTAAAAGAAAGAAACAGCCTGCATGGCAGCTTTGGCGTTATTAGAGTAAACAAAACCAAATTGAATGAGATAATGGGCCACATGAAATGATGTGGCAGACCACGTTGAATGAAATGGCGGGCCAATTTAAATGATTCGGCGGCCCACCTAAAATGACTCTGCAGACCGCATTGAATGATATGACGGGCCACATTAAATGAAGTACTGGACCACATTTTAAGGTGTGGCAAGCCACATTAAATAACGCGACAGACCACTTTAAATGAAGTTGCGGACCACAATAAATGACGCAACAGACCACATTAAATGATGTGACGGACCTTATTGAATGACGTGGCGGGTCATATTGATTGATAGAATGGGCCACAATAAATGATGTGGCTAAACACATTAAATGACGTGGTGGACCACGTTAAATGATGGGGCGGACCATATTAAATGATGTGGCAGATCACGTTAAATGACATTGCGGGCCATTTTACATGACGTGACAGACCAGATAAAATGACGTGGAAGAACACATTGAATGGCATGACAGGCCAATTTGAATGATTTGCTGGGCCACTTAAAACAACTTTGCGGACAGCATTGAATGACATGACGGGCCACCTTAAATGACGTCGTGGACCACCTTGATGAAATTGAATAAGATAATGGGCCACATTAAATTACTTGATGGACCACTTTAAATTATGTGGCAGACCACTTTAAATGATGTGGCAGACCACAATAAATGATGTGGCAGATCACGTTGAATGACATGGTGGGCTCATTGAAATGATTTGGCGGGCCACTTAAAATGACTTTGTGGACCATGTTGAATGACATGACGGGCCACCTTAAATGACGAGGTGAACCACATTTTAGGATGTGGCGGACCACTTTAAAGGATGTGGCGGACCATGTTAAATGACGTGGAAGACCACGTTGAATGACATGGCGGGCCACTTTAAATGATTTGGTGGGCCACTTAAAATAACTTTGCGGCCCACATTGAATGACATGACGGGCCACATTAAATGATGTGGCGAACCACATTTTAGGACGTGGCGGACCACGTTAAATGATGTGGCGGACGACATTATATGACGTGGCAGTCCACAATAAATGATGCGACAGGCCAATTTAAATGATGTGATAGACCATACGGAATGACGTGGCAGGTCAAATTGAAGGACATGATGGGCCAGATTAAATTACATGGCGGACCACGTTAAATGACATGACGGGCCACATTAAATGACATGAAGGACCACCTTAAATGACATGATGGGCCACATTAAATGATATGGCGGACCACCTTAAATGACATGGCAGACCACAATAAATGATGTGGCAGATCACGTTGAATGACATGGTGGGCTCATTGAAATGATTTGGCGGGCCACTTAAAATGACTTTGTGGACCATGTTGAATGACATGACGGGCCACATTAAATGACGAGGTGAACCACATTTTAGGATGTGGCGGACCACTTTAAAGGATGTGGCGGACCATGTTAAATGAAGTGGAAGACCACGTTGAATGACATGGCGGGCCACTTTAAATGATTTGGTGGGCCACTTAAAATAACTTTGCGGCCCACATTGAATGACATGACGGGCCACATTAAATGATACATTGAATGACATGACGGGCCACATTAAATGATGTGGCGAACCACATTTTAGGATACGTTAAATGATGTGGCGGACGACATTATATGACGTGGCAGTCCACAATAAATGATGCGACAGGCCAAATTAAATGATGTGATAGACCATACTGAATGACGTGGCAGGTCAAATTGAATGACATGATGGGCCACATTAAATTACATGGCGGACAACCTTAAATGACATGATGGGCCACATTAAATGACATGGCAGACCACCTTAAATGACATGATGGGCCACATTAAATGACGAGGTGAACCACATTTTAGGATGTGGCGGACCACTTTAAAGGATGTGGCGGACCATGTTAAATGACGTGGAAGACCACGTTGAATGACATGGCGGGCCACTTTAAATGATTTGGTGGGCCACTTAAAATAACTTTGCGGCCCACATTGAATGACATGACGGGCCACATTAAATGATGTGGCGAACCACATTTTAGGACATGGCGGACCACATTAAATGATGTGGCGGACGACATTATATGATGTGGCAGTCCACAATAAATGGTGCGATAGGCCAATTTAAATGATGTGATAGACCATACGGAATGACGTGGCAGGTCAAATTGAATGACATGATGGGCCACATTAAATTACATGGCGGACCACATTAAATGACATGATGGGCCACATTAAATGACATGAAGGACCACTTTAAATGACATGATGGGCCACATTAAATGATATGGCAGACCACCTTAAATGATATGGCAGACCACATTAAATGACATGATGGGCCACCTTAAATGACATGATGGGCCACCTTAAATGACATGGCGGACCACCTTAAATGACATGATGGGCCACCTTAAATGACATGATGGGCCACATTAAATGACATGGCGGACCACCTTAAATGACATGATGGGCCACATTAATGACATGGCGGACCACCTTAAATGACATGATGGGCCACATTAAATGAAATGGCGGACCACCTTAAATGACATGGCGGACCACCTTAAATGGCATGATGGGCCACCTTAAATGACATGATGGGCCACCTTAAATGACATGATGGGCCACATTAAATGACATGGCGGACCACCTTAAATGACATGATGGGCCACCTTAAATGATATGGCGGACCACCTTAAATGACATGATGGGCCACCTTAAATGACATGATGGGCCACAATAAATGACATGGCACACCACCTTAAATGACATGGCGGACCACATTAAATGACATGGCGGACCACCTTAAATGACATGATGGGCCACCTTAAATTACATGATGGGCCACCTTAAATGATATGGCGGACCACCTTAAATGACATGATGGGCCACCTTAAATGACATGGCGGACCACATTAAATGACATGATGGGCCACCTTAAATGACATGGCGGACCACCTTAAATGACATGATGGGCCACCTTAAATGACATGATGGGCCACATTAAATGATATGGCGGACCACCTTAAATGACATGATGGGCCACCTTAAATGACATGGCGGACCACATTAAATGACATGATGGGCCACATTAAATGACATGGCGGACCACCTTAAATGACATGATGGGCCAATATAAATGACATGATGGACAACCTTAAATGACATGGCGGACCACCTTAAATGACATGATGGGCCACATTAAATGACATGATGGGCCACATTAAATGACATGGCAGACAACATTAAATGACATGGCGGACCACCTTAAATGCCGTGACGGGCCACATTAAAACATGTACTGATCTGGCATTGAGTTGACACCTGTGTTTTAAATGACTCCAACTAATTTAGAGGGTTTATCAAGATAGGATCTAGGTAAATTAATCCTATCTAGTCAAAAACCTAGGTAACATTTTCCCATGTCTTTTAAAAAGATGGTTTCAACTAAATATGCAATCATTCGGGTTTTTTTTTAGTGCACATAAACATATCAAGTGTGTGTATGGGGCCACAACATTAGGGTGGGATGGGTGGCCCTTTAGGAGGATGAAGCCCAGAATGTGGTGCTCCGCCCCTGGCTGCCAGCTCTTTACACAACAATGGCTGTGTTTTATCAAATACATTGAGTCATTTTCAGTGCTCTGGCAACCTGCACACTGACTACTCTAAAGTAGATCTAAGTTTCATTGTGTGGTACAGTCCCTTGAGAAGGTGTCAAATACATGACTTATGTGATACACTGTACTGGTGTGTTTCTGAATCCCACAAAAGATATCCTGGACCAAGAAGACAAAACCCGTTAATGTAAAAAGTACAGAAGAGAGAAATACACTTTTGATGACTTTTATCAGTAGATGCAAACAACATGTGTTTTGTATGATAAAGCACCATTAAAAACAGTTTTTACTGCTACTCTTTGTGTTGACTTTGCACTTTCCCCACAGGAGGAAGGCATGTTGCAGCCTTGTCCTCGAAAAGAACCCATCAAGGTGAGAAAATAATTGTGTGATTTGATGAGAAATGTTAACAATCGATGCTCTCATGCTTTATTAGAGATGGGATTTGTGGTGCTAAAGAAAAAAAAACTAACACTGAAAAATGTTGGGTTAAAAAAATAACCAAAGTTTAACCCAACTGCTGGTCCAGGAAAGGACGAACCCCCTTTTGGGGTTATTTTAACTCAACATTTTGGGTTAGTTTTTTCAACCCAACTTTTGGGTTGAATTATTGAACCCAAAAGTTGAGTTATGCTAACTACATGTTGGTTTAATTATAACCCAACTATGGGGTTTAATTTGTCAGAAAAGGACAAACCCCTTATTGGGGTTATTTTAACTCAACATTTTGGGATAGTTTTTTCAACCCAACGTTTGGGTTGAATTATTGAACCCAAAAGTTGAGTTACACTAACTCAATGTTGGTTTATTCCCAACCAAACTATTAGGTTGAATTATTTAACCCAAAAGTTGATTTATGCTAACTCCATGTTGGTTTATTCCCAACCAAACTATTGGGTTTAATTTATTAGAAAAGGACAAACCCCTTATTTGGGTTATTTTTAACTCAACATTTTGGGTTAGTTTTTTCATCCCAACTTTTGGGTTGAATTATTTAACCCAAAAGTTGAGTTATGATAACTCAATGTTGGGTTATCCCCAACCAAACTATTGGGTTGAATTATTTAACCCAAATGTTGAGTTATGATAACTCCATGTTGGTTTATTCATAACCCAACTATTGGGTTTAACTTATCAGAAAAGGGCAAACCCCTTATTTGGGTTACTTTAACTCAACATTTTGGGTTAGTTTTTTCAACCCCTCTTTTGGGTTGAATTATTTAACCAAAAAGTTGAGTTATGATAACTCAATGTTAGGTTATTCCCAACGAAAGAATTTGGTTGAATTATTTAACCCAAAAGTTGAGTTATGCTAACTCAATGTTGGGTTATTCCCAACCAAACTATTGGGTTGAATTATTTAACCCAAAAGTTGATTTATGCTAACTCCATGTTGGTTTATTCCCAACCAAACTATTGGGTTTAATTTATTAGAAAAGGACAAACCCCTTATTTGGGTTATTTTAACTCAACATTTTGGGTTAGTTTTTTCATCCCAACTTTTGGGTTGAATTATTTAACCCAAAAGTTGAGTTATGATAACTCAATGTTGGGTTATCCCCAACCAAACTATTGGGTTGAATTATTTAACCCAAACGTTGAGTTATGATAACTCCATGTTGGTTTATTCATAACTCAACTATTGGGTTTAACTTATCAGAAAAGGGCAAACCCCTTATTTGGGTTACTTTAACTCAACATTTTGGGTTAGTTTTTTTAACCCCACTTTTGGGTTGAATTATTTAACCAAAAAGTTGAGTTATGATAGCTCAATGTTAGGTTATTCCCAACAAAAAAATTTGGTTGAATTATTTAACCCAAAAGTTGAGTTATGCTAACTCAATGTTGGGTTATCTCCAACCAAACTATTGGGTTGAATTATTTAACCCAAACGTTGAGTTATGATAACTCCATGTTGGTTTATTCATAACCCAACTATTGGGTTTAACTTATCAGAAAAGGGCAAACCCCTTATTTGGGTTACTTTAACTCAACATTTTGGGTTAGTTTTTTCAACCCCACTTTTGGGTTGAATTATTTAACCAAAAAGTTGAGTTATGATAACTCAATGTTAGGTTATTCCCAACGAAAGAATTCGGTTGAATTATTTAACCCAAAAGTTGAGTTATGCTAACTCAATGTTGGGTTATTCCCAACCAAACTATTGGGTTGAATTATTTAACCCAAAAGTTGATTTATGCTAACTACATGTTGGTTTATTCTCAACCAAACTATTGGGTTTAATTTATTAGAAAAGGACAAACCCCTTATTTGGGTTATTTTAGCTCAACATTTTGGGTTAGTTTTTTCATCCCAACTTTTGGGTTGATTTATTTAACCCAAAACTTGAGTTATGATAACTCAATGTTGGTTTAATTATAACCCAACTATTGGGTTTAATTTGTCAGAAAAGGGAAAACCCCTTATTTGGGTTATTTTAACTCAACATTTTGGGTTCGTTTTTTCAACCCAACTTTTGGGTTGAATTATTTAACCAAAAAGTTGAGTTATGATAACTCAATGTTAGGTTATTCCCAACGAAAGAATTCGGTTGAATTATTTAACCCAAAAGTTGAGTTATGATAACTCAATGTTGGGTTATTCCCAACCAAACTATTGGGTTGAATTATTTAACCCAAAAGTTGATTTATGCTAACTCCATGTTGGTTTATTCCCAACCAAACTATTGGGTTTAATTTATTAGAAAAGGACAAACCCCTTATTTGGGTTATTTTAACTCAACATTTTGGGTTACTTTTTTCATCCCAACTTTTGGGTTGAATTATTTAACCCAAAAGTTGAGTTATGATAACTCAATGTTGGTTTAATTATAACCCAACTATTGGGTTTAATTTGTCAGAAAAGGGAAAACCCCTTATTTGGGTTATTTTAACTCAACATTTTGGGTTCGTTTTTTCAACCCAACTTTTGGGTTGAATTATTTAACCAAAAAGTTGAGTTATGATAACTCAATGTTAGGTTATTCCCAACCAAAGTATTGGGTTGAATTATTTAACCCAAAAGTTGAGTTATGCTAACTCAATGTTGGGTTATTCCCAACCAAACTATTGGGTTTAATTTATTAGAAAAGGACAAACCCCTTATTGGGGTTATTTTAACTCAACATTTTGGGTTAGTTTTTTCAACCCAACGTTTGGGTTGAATTATTGAACCCAAAAGTTGAGTTACACTAACTCAATGTTGGGTTATCCCCATCCAAACTATTGGGTTGAATTATTTAACCCAAACGTTGAGTTATGATAACTCCATGTTGGTTTATTCATAACCCAACTATTGGTTTTAATTTATTAGAAAAGGACAAACCCCTTATTTGGGTTATTTTTAACTCAACATTTTGGGTTAGTTTTTTCAACCCAACTTTTGGGTTGAATTATTTAACCAAAAAGTTGAGTTATGATAACTCAATGTTGGGTTATTCCCAACCATACTATTGGGTTGAATTATTTAACCCAAAAATTGAGTAATGGTAACTAAATGTTGGTTTATTCATAACCCAACTATGGGGTTTAATTTTTCAGAAAAGGACGAACCCCTTACTTGGGTTATTTCAACTCAACATTTTGGGTTAGTTTTTTCAACCCTTTTGGGTTGAATTATTTAACCAAAACGTTGAGTTATGATAACTCAATGTTGGGTTATTCCCAACCCAACTTTTGGGTTGATTTATTTAACCCAAAAGTTGAGTTATGCTAACTCCATGTTGGTTTAATTATAACCCAACTATTGGGTTTAATTTGTCAGAAAAGGGCAAACCCCTTATTTGGGTTATTTTAACTCAACATTTTGGGTTCGTTTTTTCAACCCAACTTTTGGGTTGAATTATTTAACCAAAAAGTTGAGTTATGATAACTCAATGTTAGGTTATTCCCAACAAAAGTATTGGGTTGAATTGTTTAACCCAAAAGTTGAGTTATGCTAACTCAATGTTGGGTTATTCCCAACCAAACTATTGGGTTTAATTTATTAGAAAAGGACAAACCCCTTATTTGGGTTATTTTAACTCAACATTTTGGGTTAGTTTTTTCATCCCAACTTTTGGGTTGAATTATTTAACCCAAAAGTTGAGTTATGATAACTCAATGTTGGGTTATCTCCAACCAAACTATTGGGTAGAATTATTGAACCCAAACGTTGAGTTATGCTAACTCCATGTTAGTTTATTCATAACCCAACTATTGGGTTTAATTTATTAGAAAAAGGATGAACCTCTTATTTGGGTTATTTTAACTCAACATCTTGGGTTAGTTTTTTCAACCCAAATTTTGGGTTGAATTATTTAACCAAAAAGTTGAGTTACGATAACTCAATGTTGGGTTATTCCAATGTTAGTGTGCACACTAAAAAATAACTAGCAACTGTTTCAAAAAAATAGTTAAACGAAAAAAGCACTATAGTGCTTGTTTTGTTTAACAATTTTTTTTTTCATCAAGGAAACAATCACGCATTTCATGTACATAAGATGTGTGATTGTAAATATTGTTAATGAGATTAATCCACAATAAAATCTCCTTCAAGAAAAAAGTTACTTTTTAACAGCCTATAACCCAAAAATGGGTTACTCATTGAAAAACAACCCAAAAATGGTTCATATTTTTGAAAACTCAGGAATTGAGTTAAAATAATACCCTTGTAACCCCCAAAAATGGGTTGCTCTTCATAAAAATAACTCTAAAACTTAACTAGCAACCCATAAATTGGGTTACCAAAATAACCCAGCATTTTTTGTGTGTAGTAAATTTTTTGTTTAACTGTTTTTTTGTTTTGTTTTTAATCAAGGAACCGTTATGAGATATAACGTGGAATGTAATAATTTAAATTAATTAATTAATTAATTTGTCTCCAAGCTAGCATTTCAAGGTTCTAAAGGTAGAGTTAGGACCATGTAAGGCACAGGTGTCAAAGTCAAGGCCCCGGGGCCACATCTGGCCCGCCACATCATTTTTCCTGGCGCGCAAACACCTGGAAATGATGTGTGTCAATAAAGTACTTCATATTTTCTCACTAAATGTCATTGATTTTTATCATTTTGACAACAATTTTGAAATTACACGCCTTTTAAACTTTAATAGTATCCAAAATTGCAACACATATTACAGTATATTACCATACTTTCCAAACATTTTTGGTCTAAATAAAAATAAATACTTAAATATCTGCTTGACTTATGATTTTACAGCAAACTACCCATCAAATTAATAAAAATGACAATACAATTTACGTTGTTCTTGACAGCACATTACTGTAAATTGAAAAACCCCCCACCCCCCCAGAAAAAAAACATAACAGTGGTGCTGATTTTCCATTTACCGTAAAATGTTGTAAACATTTTTAAAAACATATTTTACAGTAAAATGTTGTAAATGTAAAATTTTTACTGTAAAATCTTGTTTTTAACGGTGTATTACTGTAAATGGAAAAACGGTACATTTGTTTTTACAGTAGAAAAACTGGCAGCTAAGTTGCCAGTTCTTTAATTTCTTTTTTTTTTTCTATCTTTGTTTGTTTAATATTAATTGTAAAGTTCAGCTGTTTTTTCAGTTGGCTCCACTGCAAGCATGAATAAATAAAGTCAAGTCAAGTCAAGTCAGAATAAAAATAGAACTTGTACTGTTTTTCCATGAACAATATCATGTTGTAAACATTTTAATTTTACAATAAAATTCTGGCAACTAAGCTGCCAACTTTTTCCGTAACCACCCCCCCCCCCAAAAAAAACAACAACAAAAAAAACAGTGATACTGTTTTTCCATTTACTGTAAAATGTTGTAAACATTTTTAAAAAACAATATATTTTACAGTAAAATTTTGTAAATGTAAAAAAATAACTTGTACTATTTTTCCATGAACAATATAATGTTGTAAAAATTCTGGCAAGTAAGCTGCCAGCTTTTTCGGTAACCCACCCCCAAATATTTTTTTTTATACTGTTTTTCCATTTACAGTAAAATGTAAAAAAAAATTTAAAACACGATATTTTACAGTAAAATTTTGTAAATGTTAAATTTTTGCTGTAAAATTTTGTTTTTAACGGTGTATTACTGTAAATGGAAAGTCGGTAGCTGAGTTGCCAGAATAAAAAAAGAACTTGTACTGTTTTTCCATGAACAATATAATGTTGTAAAAATTATAATTTAACACTAAAATTCTGGCAACTACCGTAATTTCCGGACTATAAGCCGCTACTTTTTCCCCTCGTTCTGGTCCCTGCGGCTTATACAAGGGTGCGGCTTATTTACGGCCTGTTCTTCTCCGACACCGACGAAGAGGATTTCGGTGGTTTTAGTACGCAGGAGGAAGACGATGACACAATGATTAAAGACTGACTTTTCATATACCGGTAGGCTGGTTATTTTGATAACGTACAGACGAGCACTTTGTATTACTTTGCAACGTTGTATTATTTGTACTCTGCACGAATGCTGTTCGCCATGTCAAAGATGTGAAAGTTTGATTGAATGATTGAAAGATTTATTGTTATTAAATGGGACGCTTTGCGTTCCCAAACAGTCATCTCTGTCCCGACAATCCCCTCCGTGGTAGCAGGAACCCCTATATACTACGCTAATTACACATCAAAACCATGCGGCTTATAGTCGGGTGCGGCTTATATATGGAGCAATCTGTATTTTCCCCTAAATTTAGCTGGTGCGGCTTATAGTCAGGTGCGGCTTATAGTCCGGAAATTACGGTAAGCTGGCAGCTTTTTCCATAAACCGACCCCAAAAAAACAGTGGTACTGTTTTTCCACTTACCGTAAAAAAAACTGTATATTTTACAGTAAAATGTTGTAAATGTAAAGTTTTTACTGTAAAATAAACAGTCCACTTAAAACATTTTATATGATTAATAATGAAATTAAATTCATACATTATTCACTGTTACAAGCGGCCCTCTGATGGCAGCCATAACTGCAATGTGGCCCTCAATGAAAACCACTTTGACATCCCTGATAAGTGAACACTTTTAAGTGTTATCGCTGCTTAAAAATGTGACAAAATGGTGTGTGTCTCCAGCTAAAAGTGAAAGTTATTCATTAGCTTAGCATGAAGCCATTTTCAGTGATATCTGTAATAATAATAGCACCGCCTCGTTGGGAGAACATTTCAAGGAATAAATATGAAGTATCATTTAAAATAGTTTCATCCCCAGGCCCTCCCAAAAGCAGGTTAATCATGTTGCTCTGAAGACCCGGAACATTCCACTCTGTTGTCTCATTTAGCGGGGCCCTGAGGGAAGGATGGAGATGAAAGATGAATGTGGACAAAGTGGGCTGAGATGACAGGAAGGAGACTTAAGTCGCTTTGAGGGAATTTTTTTTTAAATTCTCTTTCCAAGGACAAAACAATGAAAGTTGAGCTAAAGTCAGCTGGCCCTGTTTTATTTAATGGGTGTTGTTGCAGCGCCCCCTTGTGGCTGGAGGATGTGTTGCTTTTTGTTCAGCCTCATTTTCTCCTCATTTGAAGTAAGACAGGAAATTATTTGTTTTAATTTATTGGAGATATTCCCTCCTTAAAAAAATATGAATACTGCTAATACTTACATTTAGCATTAGCTTTATAGACTTATTATTATCAACTGTTTTAAACCTAAATACAATAGAAAGATAGGCCATAGCAAAAGGTGTAAAAACGTTTTTTTTGTTTTTTCTCACACAAATATCATGCTGTGCATTTATGTTTGCATTTTGAGAAATATGTTGTCATTTTGGTAAATAACATGATAATATATCAACTATTTCCTCAAGTGACTTTATAGATCAGGGATGTCAAACTAGTTTTCATTGAGGGCCACATCACAGTTATGGCTGCCATCAGGGGGGCCCCCTTTAACAGCAAATTATATATATATATATATATATATATATATATATATATATATATATATATATATATATATATATATATATATATATATATATATTAGGGCTGCAACTAACGATTAATTTGATAATCGATTAATCTGTCGATTATTACTTCGATTAATCGATTAATAATCGGATAAAAGAGACACACTACATTTCTATCCTTTCCAGTATTTTATTGAAAAAAAACAGCATACTGGCACCATAATTATTTTGATTATTGTTTCTCAGCTGTTTGTACATGTTGCAGTTTATAAATAAAGTTTTATTTAAAAAAAAAAAAAAAAAAAAAATTAAAAGCCTCTGCGCATGCGCATAGCATAGATCCAACGAATCGATGACTAAAATAATCGGCAACTATTTTTATAATCGATTTTAATCGATTAGTTGTTGCAGCCCTAATATATATATATATATATATATATATATATATATATATATATATATATATATATATATTATATATATATATATATATATATATATATATATATATAATATAAACTATTTTTATAATCGATTTAAATCGATTTAATCGATTAGTTGTTGCAGCCCTAATATATATATATATATATATATATATATATATATATATATATATATATATATATATATATTGTTGCAGCCCTAATATATATATATATATATATATATATATATATATATATATATATATATATATATATATATATATATATATATATATATATATATATATATATATATATATATATATATATATATATTGTTGCAGCCCTAATATATATATATATATATATATATATATATATATATATATATATATATATATATATATATATATATATATATATATATATATATATATATATATATATATATATATATATATATATATATATATATATATATATATTAGGGCTGCAACAATATATATATATATATATATATATATATATATATATATATATATATATATATATATATATATATATATATATATATATTAGGGCTGCAACAACTAATCGATTAAATCGATTAAAATCGATTATAAAAATAGTTTATATTATATATATATATATATATATATATATATATATATATATATATATATATATATATATATATATATATATATATATATATATATATATATATATATATATATATATATATATATATTAGGGCTGCAACAACTAATCGATTAAATCGATTAAAATCAATTATAAAAATAGTTGCCGATTAATTTAGTCATCGATTCGTTGGATCCATGCTATGCGCATGCGCAGAGGCTTTTAAATTTTTTATTTTTTTTAAATAAAACTTTAAAAAAAAGTTTTATTTAAAATATATATATATATATATATATATATATATATATATATATATATATATATATATATATATATATATATATATATATATTAGGGGTGTAACGGTACGTGTATTTGTATTGAACCGTTTCGGTACGGGGGTTCTGGTTCGGTTCGGAGGTGTACCGAAGGAGTTTCCACACGGACATATGAAGTAGCGTAACTCACGTTGTGTAAACAATGCACACCGAGGCAACACACGGCATGCTAGCAGCTAACGGGCTAGGATAGACTGACCATACGTCCTCTTTTCAGCGGACATGTCCTCTTTTGCGGAGCTGTCAGGGCGGAGATTCTTAAATGCCTCAAATGTCCGGCATTTTGAGTTAGGGTTGCGTGTATTTTCAATGTACGTTCAGGGTTAAGAAGGGGTTAAAAACAAAACAAATTGTGCGAGCAGCAGCATTGGTGAGGGAGGGGCAGAGACAGAGAGAGAGAGAGAGTTATGATAAACGCGCATGCGTCGCCAGGCTCTGCTTTTTATCCATAGATTTATGACATATAATTGTTTATTATCTATAGCAGGGGTGTCAAAAGTGTGCCCCGGAGGCCATTTGCGGCCCACAGCTAATGTTTTAAAGGCCCACGGCACATTCTAAAAATACTATTAAAATAAACAAAAACATAACAAAAGTGAAATAAAAAATCTTAAAGGTGAAATGTCATTTAGAAAAAGTTGCAATGTTGACTAATAAAACAAAGCTGATTTTCTTTCTTTCAAACTGTCATTGCTCAAAACATAATATTGAATCAAAATCAATGTTATTATGAATTATTGACCTATCCAAGGTTCCCATTACTTCACATCAAATATTCCACTAAGAAAAATATTGTTGGTGGAAGATTTTGCAAATTTGGTAAATAAATAACGCAAGAATTTATATTTTGTTGTTTTCTTACTGTACCGAAAATGAACCGAACCGTGACCTCTAAACCAAGGTACGTACCGAATTGAAATTTTTGTGTACAGTTACACCCCTAATATAAACATATATACATATATATATATATATATATGTATATATACACTACCGTTCAAAAGTTTGGGGTCACATTAAAATGTCCTTATTTTTCAATGAAGATAACTTTAAACTAGTCTTAACTTTAAAGAAATACACTCTATACATTGCTAATGTGGTAAATGACTATTCTAGCTGCAAATGCCTGCTTTTTGGTGCAATATCTACATAGGTGTATAGAGGCCCATTTCCAGCAACTATCACTCCAGTGTTCTAATGGTACAATGTGTTTGCTCATTGGCTCAGAAGGCTAATTGATGATTAGAAAACCCTTGTGCAATCATGTTCACACATCTGAAAACACTTTAGCTCGTTACAGAAGCTACAAAACTGACCTTCCTTTGAGCAGATTGAGTTTCTGGAGCATCACTTTTGTGGGGTCAATTAAACGCTCAAAATGGCCAGAAAAAGAGAACTTTCATCTGAAACGTGACAGTCTATTCTTGTTCTTAGAAATGAAGGATATTCCACAAAATTGTTTGGGTGACCCCAAACTTTTTAACGGTAGTGTATATATATATATATATATATATATATATATATATTTTATATATATATATATATATATATATATATATATTTACATATATACACCGTATTTTCCGGAGTATAAGACGCACCGGCCGAATATGCATAATAAAGAAGGAAAAAAAAACATATATAAGTCGCACTGAAGTATAAGTCGCATTTTTTGGGGGAAATTAATTTGATAAAAGCCAACACCAAGAATAGACATTTGAAAGGCAATTTAAAATGTCTAAAGAATAGTGAACAACAGGCTGAATAAGTGTACGTTATATGAGGCATAAATAACCAACTGGTATGTTAACGTAACATATTATGGTAAGAGTCATTCAAATAACTATAACATATAGAACATGCTATACCTTTACCAAACACTCTGTCACTCCTAATTAGGGATGATACTCGAAACAGGTTTTCCCGGTTGTTCGATAAGAAAAGAACCGAGTCCTCGGACTCAAATCCCTTTTTAAAAACCGGTACCCGTTATCGAGACCACTATAGTAAAGAAAAAGAGTTGGTTCTTTATTCGAACCCCTCGGAACGAATCCCGTCCCGACCAGAAATGCTCCGTGTGACATCACAAGAAATCAGTCACGTAGCTCAGTCATTAAGCGCAGATAGCGAAAGCAGGAAAAAAATGGACCGGAAAAAGCGCTCCAAGGTGTAATAAAGTTCAAAACAAAAGCTATAATCCAATGAATAACTTTACTGGGAGATTTGAGCAGACTACAAACACATGACCAACACTTTTACGACCAACCGGAAACATAGCAACCAGGCTAGCAACGCACCTCCTTTACGGCAGCTGTCGCAACGTTCTTAAAGCAACCGCAGCACATACATATATATATACAACACATCTCCCTTTTTTAACTTTTGTTTTTCTTTCCTTGTAAACGTTACAAAATCACACTGTAGATGTGTTGTCTGTCTAATTATAAATAATGCAGACGAGGCGTGTTGGCTGAGGTCTTGACGTTTACTTTCACGGGTGACGACATGCAACAACACTTTTCGGGGCTACCGCGCATGCTCGTCACTCCCGTTGCATGCTGGGTAGTGTAGTTGTTGTATTCTCTAGCTCATAACATTTTTCCCCTATAAAAAAATAATGTTAACTCAATAAAGTGTATTTCTTTTTTTAGCTTTAACTTTTCATTTTTTAGCATGGTAACCACATTTGCAAACAACTTTTCTCTTCATAGAATTTTCTTTCAATAAAGAAATAAAGTGCAAAAATGTCAAAGCATCATAACAAACAGTTATGTCAAATAGCAGCAGAAGTGCACTTTTTGGAGAGCTGTATTATTTTCAGTTTTGTGCCCAAGGGACTGATTTTATTTAACACTATATTATTATTTATACACCTATAGTGATCACAGAGACAGCTTGTTTTTGTGTTACTGTATATATTTGTTTTTCTGAAAAATCCCACTTAATATACTTTGGGTAACAACAGTCAATATTTTTTTTTTTTTTTTTTTTAGGGGGGTAACAGTCAATATTTATTTATTTTTTAGATTAAATTGTTTTCTTATATAATAAAAGTGAGCTTTTGTTAAACCAAATACTGTGTGTTTTTTTCCATATACAACAACCTATCTGGAGTCGATAAGAAAATCGATAAGGAATCGGTTCGATAAGAGGATTCGATAATAGGCTCGAACCCGATAATTTCTTATCAAACATCATCCCTACTCCTAATCGCTAAATCCCATGAAATCTTATACGTCTAGTCTCTTACATAAATGAGCTAAATAATATTATTTAATATTTTACGCTAATGTGTTAATCATTTCACACATAAGTCGCTCCTGAGTGTAAGTCGCACCCCCGGCCAAACTATGAAAAAAACTGTGACTTATAGTCCGAAAAATACGGTATACATAAATGTAATCGCCCTGAGAAGAGAGATGTTGGACTTATACAGATATGAGGACACAACTTCGTTCTGCTCACGTCTGTAATGACTGCCACAAATCAAACACCAGACATGTACGAGTACACAGTATTGCAACAAACATAAAATGCACTCCAGTATTGTCATGAAGATTCTAGCGGGAACTCTCATTCAACCCTTTTTCGGCTACGCATGCACCTCCTGGTACCCTAGCACCTCCAAAACCCTTAAATCTAGACTCCAAACATCCCAGAACAAGCTAGTCAGGTTACTTCTAGACCTCCACCCCAGATCACACCTCACTCCTACCCACTTCTCCAAAGTGGGCTGACTCAGGGTGGAGGACAGAGTTAAACAACTTGCCACTGAGCCTAGTCTATAAAATCCGCTACACCTCCCTACATGTCAAACTACTTCCTTAACGTAAATGACCGCCATAACCACAACACCAGGGGGAGCTCCACTAACCACATCAAAACCAGATTCCCATCTAACAAAGGTCTTAACTCATTCTCTTTCTATGCCACATTAATATGGAATGCACTCCCAACAGGTGTAAAAGAAAGGGCATCTCTATCCTCCTTCAAAACCGCACTAAAACCACACCTCCAGGCAACTTCAACCCTTGACTGACACCCTCCCCTCCACATCCCACCTCCCCGGATTGTAAATAACCAAATGTAAATAATCAAATGTATATGCTCTGTACATATCAAGTCAGACCTACACTGTTCCAATGTCCATTTCTCTGATGATGCAATACTTGATGACTGAAGTGCTGATATCACCCCCCTCCACATCCCACCCGCCAGATTGTAACTAATGTAAATAATTCAATGTATATACTCTGATGATTACCTTGAGGGATGACTGTATTGTGATGATAGTATATATTTGTACCATGAATTGATTTAAGTGGACCCCGACTTAAACAAGTTGAAAAACTTATTGGAGTGTTACCATCTATTGGTCAATTGTACGGAATATGTACTGTACTGTGCAATCTACTAATAAAAGCTTCAATCAATCAATCATACGGATTTTACATTCAAATAATCGAGTAGGTTTTCCTGTTCTTTGCACTAATAGACTTGACCTTAGTGTAACAGCATTTGAAGATGTCTCAACAAGTAAATACAAAGGTTCACCCAATACAGTAAGCCTATGTTGTTTTAGTAACAAAAGTCACTTATCATTCCTTAACATTAAACAAACTACACTGAATTAGTCCCAAAGAACTGTAGTAGATACACATTTCAGCAGAAATAGACACAGATGAATAATGAACTGTGTATAAGTCAGACCTACACTGTTGATGCAGTTAGCGTCCATTTATTTCTATATATTTAACACTGTTGATGCAGTTAGCGTCCATTTATTTCTATATATTTAACACTGTTGATGCAGTTAGCATCCATTTATTTCTATATATTTAACACTGTTGATGCAGTTAGCATCCATTTATTTCTATATATTTAACACTGTTGATGCAGTTAGCATCCATTTATTTCTATATATTTAACACTGTTGATGCAGTTAGCATCCATTTATTTCTATATATTTAACACTGTTGATGCAGTTAGCATCCATTTATTTCTATATATTTAACACTGTTGACGCAGTTAGCATCCATTTATTTCTATATATTTAACACTGTTGATGCAGTTAGCATCCATTTATTTCTATATATTTAACACTGTTGATGCAGTTAGCATCCATTTATTTCTATATATTTAACACTGTTGATGCAGTTAGCATCCATGTATTTCTATATATTTAACACTGTTGATGCAGTTAGCATCCATTTATTTCTATATATTTAACACTGTTGATGCAGTTAGCGTCCATTTATTTCTATATATTTAACACTGTTGATGCAGTTAGCATCCATTTATTTCTATATATTTAACACTGTTGATGCAGTTAGCATCCATTTATTTCTATATATTTAACACTGTTGATGCAGTTAGCATCCATTTATTTCTACATACTTAACACTGTTGATGCAGTTAGCATCCATTTATTTCTATATATTTAACACTGTTGATGCAGTTAGCATCCATTTATTTCTATATATTTAACACTGTTGATGCAGTTAGCATCCATTTATTTCTATATATTTAACACTGTTGATGCTGTTAGCATCCATTTATTTCTATATATTTAACACTGTTGATGCAGTTAGCATCCATTTATTTCTATATATTTAACACTGTTGATGCAGTTAGCATCTATTTATTTCTATATATTTAACACTGTTGATGCAGTTAGCATCCATTTATTTCTATATATTTATTTCTATATATTTAACACTGTTGATGCAGTTAGCATCCGCTTCCACATCGGCAGTGCAATTAGCTTTAGCATTAGCTCGGTCATGTATAAAGCCTCGTCGACTGAAAAGACACATATAATAAAAATACACTCTTTCAAACATGTTTAAACACTATAAAGATACATTCGGGGATAAAAGTATTGACATAAAGACAGTTAACTTGTACCTGAGAAGGGAGATGTTTGAGTTGGTTCTGCTCACGTCTGTAATGACTGCCAGCCGGAAGTCAGGTGTCCTCTAGTGTAGCTCCCAGCACATGGCGCCCCCTGCTGGAGCCGCCCAGTACTACAATGGCTCATATTGATGCTGGCATTACAATAACATTAGCTCTATATAGTACAAATAACGGTGCTTTACTGTTGCCATTAACAATAAACATTTTTAAGTTGCGAATATTAAATGACATAGTAATGCAACTCAAGAGCTTACTCTGCTACTTACAATCACTGTATTCTACTAGTAACTACATTTACATCCTGTCACATACATACATAAATACATACATACATACCTTTTTATTGTCATTTAAATTTGAACTTTACAGTACAGATAATAATGAAATATCGTTGCATTAGCTCATGGTAGTGCAGGTACACACATATATATATATATATATATATATATATATATATATATATATATATATATATATATATATATATATATATATATAAAGCGCTTTGAGTACCTTGAAGGTAGAAAAGCGCTATACAAGTATAACCCATTTATATATATATATATATATATATATATATATATATATATATATATATATATATATATATATATATATATATATATATATATATATATATATATATATATATGTATATATATATTTGTATGTATATACGCAGCTGGGATAGGCTCCAGCACCCCCGCGACCTCGAAAAAGGGACAAGCGGTAGAAAATGGATGGATGGTTGTATGTATATATATATATATATATATATATATATATATATATATATATATATATATATATATTATATATATATATATATATATATATATATATATATATATATATATATATATATATATATATATATATATATATATATTATGTAAACTTTAAAACAAATCTTTAATTTTAGAGTAAAAAACTGGTAACTTTTCCACCACTTGTGGCAGTAATGTGGCAGTAATGTACACATATATATGTACAGTAATGTGGCAATAATGTGGCAGTAATGTACACATATATGTATATGTACAGTAATGTGACAATAATGTGGCAGTAATGTGGCAGTAATGTACACATATATATGTACAGTAATGTGGCAGTAATGTACACATATATATGTACAGTAATGTGGCAGTAATGTACACATATATATGTACAGTAATGTGGCAGTAATGTGGCAGTAATGTGGCAGTAAAGTGGCAGTAAAGTGGCAGTAATGTGGCAGTAATGTGGCAGTAAAGTGGCAGTAATGTGGCAGTAATGTGGCAGTAATGTGGCAGTAATGTACACATATATATGTACAGTAATGTGGCAGTAATGTGGCAGTAATGTGGCAGTAATGTACACATGTATATGTACAGTAAAGTGGCAGTAATGTGGCAGTAAAGTGGCAGTAATGTGGCAGTAAAGTGGCAGTAATGTGGCAGTAAAGTGGCAGTAATGTGGCAGTAAAGTGGCAGTAATGTGGCAGTAAAGTGGCAGTAAAGTGGCAGTAAAGTGGCAGTAATGTGGCAGTAATGTGGCAGTAAAGTGGCAGTAATGTGGCAGTAAAGTGGCAGTAATGTGGCAGTAAAGTGGCAGTAAAGTGGCAGTAATGTGGCAGTAATGTGGCAGTAATGTGGCAGTAAAGTGGCAGTAATGTGGCAGTAAAGTGGCAGTAAAGTGGCAGTAATGTGGCAGTAATGTGGCAGTAAAGTGGCAGTAATGTGGCAGTAAAGTGGCAGTAAAGTGGCAGTAATGTGGCAGTAATGTGGCAGTAAAGTGGCAGTAAAGTGGCAGTAATGTGGCAGTAATGTGCAGTAAAGTGGCAGTAAAGTGGCAGTAATGTGGCAGTAATGTGGCAGTAATGTGGCAGTAAAGTGGCAGTAATGTGGCAGTAATGTACACATATATATGTACAGTAAAGTGGCAGTAAAGTGGCAGTAATGTGGCAGTAAAGTGGCAGTAAAGTGGCAGTAATGTGGCAGTAAAGTGGCAGTAATGTGGCAGTAAAGTGGCAGTAATGTGGCAGTAATGTGGCAGTAAAGTGGCAGTAAAGTGGCAGTAAAGTGGCATTAATGTGGCAGTAATGTGGCAGTAATGTGGCAGTAAAGTGGCAGTAATGTGGCAGTAAAGTGGCAGTAATGTGGCAGTAATGTACACATATATATGTACAGTAAAGTGGCAGTAATGTGGCAGTAATGTGGCAGTAAAGTGGCAGTAAAGTGGCAGTAATGTGGCAGTAAAGTGGCAGTAATGTGGCAGTAATGTGGCAGTAAAGTGGCAGTAATGTGGCAGTAAAGTGGCAGTAAAGTGGCAGTAATGTGGCAGTAATGTGGCAGTAAGTGGCAGTAAGTGGCAGTAATGTGGCAGTAAAGTGGCAGTAAAGTGGCAGTAATGTGGCAGTAATGTGGCAGTAATGTGGCAGTAAAGTGGCAGTAATGTGGCAGTAATGTACACATATATATGTACAGTAAAGTGCAGTAAAGTGCAGTAATGTGGCAGTAAAGTGGCAGTAAAGTGGCAGTAATGTGGCAGTAAAGTGGCAGTAATGTGGCAGTAAAGTGGCAGTAAAGTGGCAGTAATGTGGCAGTAAAGTGGCAGTAAAGTGGCAGTAAAGTGGCATTAATGTGGCAGTAATGTGGCAGTAATGTGGCAGTAAAGTGGCAGTAATGTGGCAGTAAAGTGGCAGTAATGTGGCAGTAATGTACACATATATATGTACAGTAAAGTGGCAGTAATGTGGCAGTATGTGGCAGTAATGTGGCAGTAAAGTGGCAGTAAAGTGGCAGTAATGTGGCAGTAAAGTGGCAGTAATGTGGGCAGTAATGTGGCAGTAATGTGGCAGTAATGTGGCAGTAATGTGGCAGTAAAGTTGGCAGTAATGTGGCAGTAATGTGGCAGTAAAGTGGCAGTAATGTGGCAGTAATGTGTCAGTAAAGTGGCAGTAATGTGGCAGTAATGTGGCAGTAAAGTGCAGTAAAGTGGCAGTAATGTGGCAGTAATGTGGCAGTAAAGTGGCAGTAATGTGGCAGTAATGTGGCAGTAATGTGGCAGTAATGTGGCAGTAAAGTGGCAGTAATGTGGCAGTAATGTGGCAGTAAAGTGGCAGTAATGTGGCAGTAATGTGGCAGTAAAGTGGCAGTAATGTGGCAGTAATGTGGCAGTAATGTGGCAGTAATGACAATATCAGACAAACAGAAGAAGTCTGGAGGTAAAGTCCTGGAGAAGTTTCTCAAGTGCAAAAATTATGACTAAAGTGGTGAAGCTGTATTTTATTTGCACTTTGATTTTATCGACTGTTTATTTAGTAAACATAAAAAATGTATTTTATGAATGTATATTTATGTATTTATTTTCGCACTGTAATTATTGAATGTATCACTCCTGACGACACACAAGCTCCGCCCCCACAACCATAAATCCCCCTAAAAAGGATGACAAGTGTATTTCCTGTTGGGGAGAAGAACATGTTTCCCTTTACAATTGCTCGTGGATAAAATAGCAACTTGTACTCTTCTTCTTCTTCTTCTTCCGTCTTGTTGAAGAAAGTGAAATCGCATGACAGGAAGTGCTCTCCACATGACGTCACATGACAGGAAGTGCTCTCCATTGTGCCCCTAATTAGCATAACGCCTTGCCAGCTGATGCTGTCGCTGACCTGGGAGCTTTGACCCCATAAGGTGCTGTGTCCGTGTGTGTGTGTGTGTGTGTGTCTGTGTGTGTGTGTGTGTGTGTGTGTGTGTGTGTGTGTGTGTGTGTGTGTGTGTGTGTGTGTGTGTGTGTGTGTGTGTGTGTGTGTGTGTGTGTGTGTGTGTGAGACAGTGAGGCCCGAGGCTGTGCGGCCAGAGAGCGGTGACAGCGCCGGTGCTCGGCAGGGGACACTGTTTAGGTAGTAGACTGGTGGGGATGGCGGTGGGGTGCGGGGGGATCAGGGGGGGGGGGGGGGGTCGTGGGTAGTGGGGGGGGGGGGGGGGGTGAGGGGGGGTTTGAGGGGTCCATAATGAGCTGTTGTGTGTTGCGGTGCTGTGAGGCAACTGGATGGAGGAACAGAAGAGTATTGTAGTGTGTGTGTGTGTGTGTGTGTGTGTGTGTGTGTGTGTGTGTGTGTGTGTGTGTGTGTGTGTGTGTGTGTGTGTGTGTGTGTGAGAGAGAGAGAGAAGACGAGCTGGTCTGGGAAGCACCTCAGGGCAAGCATGGACACTTTCTGACTGTCTGCTCACACACTTACATGTATATATACTGTATATACTGTACATCTACATGTATATATACTGTACATCTACATACATACTAGGGATGTCCGATAATGGCTTTTTTTCCGATATCCGATATTGCGATATTGTCCAACTCTTTAATTACCGATACCGATATCAAGCGATACCGATATATGCAGTCGTGGAATTAACACATTATTATGCCTAATTTGGACAACCAGGTATGGTGAAGATAAGGTACTTTTTAAAAAAATTAGTAAAATAAGATAAATAAATTAAAAACATTTTCTTGAATAAAAAAGAAAGTACAACAATATAAAAACAGTTACATAGAAACTAGTAATGAATGAAAATTAGTACAATTAACTGTTAAAGGTTAGTACTATTAGTGGAGCAGCAGCACGCACAATCATGTGTGCTTACGGACTGTATCCCTTGCAGACTGTATTGATATATATTGATATATAAAGTAGGAAGCAGAATATTAATAACAGAAAGAAACAACCCTTTTGTGTGAATGAGTGTAAATGGGGGAGGGAGGTTTTTCGGGGTTTGTGTACTAATTGTAAGTGTATCTTGTGTCTTTTATGTTGATTTAATAAAAAATAAAAAAAAATAAAAAAAAACGATACCGATAATAAAAAAAAAAACGATACCGATAATTTCCGATGTTACATTTTAACGCATTTTTATCGGACATCTCTAATATATACTGTACATCTACATGTATATATACTGTACATCTACATACATATGTACTGTACATCTACATACATATATACTGTACATCTACATGCATATATACTGTACACATACATGCATAAATACTGTACATCTACATACATATATACTGTACATCTACATACATATATACTGTACATCTACATGCATATATACTGTACATCTACATGCATATATACTGTACACATACATGCATAAATACTGTACATCTACATACATATATACTGTACATCTACATACATATGTACTGTACATCTACATACATATATACTGTACATCTACATGCATATATACTGTACATGTACATGCATATGTACTGTACATTTACATACATATATACTGTACATCTACATACATATATACTGTACATCTACATACATATATACTGTACATCTACATACATGTATACATACTGTGCATCTACATACATATATACTGTACATCTACATGCATATATACTGTACGTCTACATGCATATATACTGTACATCTACATACATATATACTGTATATCTACATGCATATATACTGTACATCTACATACATGTATACATACTGTACATCTACATACGTATATACTGTACATCTACATGCATATGTACTGTACATCTACATGCATATATACTGTACACATACATGCATAAATACTGTACATCTACATGCATATATACTGTACACATACATGCATAAATACTGTACATCTACATGCATATGTACTGTACATCTACATACATATATACTGTACATTTACATACATGTATACATACTGTGCATCTACATACATATATACTGTACATCTACATACATGTATACTGTACATCAACATACATATATACTGTACATCTACATACATATATACTGTACATCTACATGCATATATACTGTACGTCTACATGCATATATACTGTACATCTACATACATAAATACTGTATATCTACATGCATATATACTGTACATCTACATACATGTATACATACTGTACATCTACATACATATATACTGTACATCTACATGCATATATACTGTACATCTACATGCATATGTACTGTACATCTACATGCATATATACTGTACATCTACATGCATATATACTGTACATCTACATACATATATACTGTACATCTACATACATGTATACATACTGTACATCTACATACATATATACTGTACATCTACAAACATGTATACATACTGTACATCTACATACATATATACTGTACATCTACATACATGTATACATACTGTACATCTACATACATACATACTGTACATCAACATACATATATACTGTACATCTACATACATACATACTGTACATCTACATACATATATACTGTATATCTACATGCATATATACTGTACATCTACATACATGTATACATACTGTACATCTACATACGTATATACTGTACATCTACATGCATATATACTGTACATCTACATGCA
>NC_084748.1:47349776-47354776 GCF_033978785.1 Entelurus aequoreus | reverse complement strand
TATATATAAATATATACGTATATATATAAATATATACATACATACATACATACATACATACATACATACATACATACATACATACATACATACATACATACATACATACATATATATACATACATACATACATACATACATATATATATATATATACATATATATATATATATATATATATATATATATATATATATATATATATATATATATATATATATATATATATATATATGTATGTATTTATATATATGTATATATGTTTTTATGTATATATATATATATATATATATATATGTGGGCTATGTACCGAGGATGTCGTTGTGGCTTGTACAGCCCTTTGAGACACTTGTGATTTAGGGCTATATAAATAAACATTGATTGATTGATTGATTGATGTTTATTTATGTATATATGTATGTATGTATTTATATATATATATATATATATGTTTGTATGTATATATGTACACAGTATATGTTTGTATATGTATGTATGTATATTTATGTATAAATATATATTTTATATATTTATGTATGTATATATACATATATATGTATATATGTTTGTATGTATGTATATATGTATTTGTTTGTATGTATATTTATGTATATATATGTATATATGTATGTATATATATGTACATATATGTCTGTATATATGTATGTATGTATGTATATGTATGTTTATATGTATATATCTATATATGTATATATAATGTATTTATGTATATATGTATGTACTGTATGTATGTATATATATATTAATATAATGTATATACATTTATATGGTTTGTATTTAATATAATTGGATATTACGAGTATGTGAAAGTTTGAATTCTACTTTGTTTACTTCAGTGACGACCTCCTTAAAGTTGTGTAATCAATCAGAGACATCGAGCAGTTAAAATGTGCCAAACATGGATAAGTGTGGAAAGAGTTTGTTTTTTTTGCATTTTCCCATCATGCAATGCAGGGAAATGAAGTGGGTGTCATTTTGAATTATGTGTTGTGATTGGACATGTATTTAATAACATCCACAAGGTTGAGTGAGCAGGTTGTGTTACGTGTGACCTTGTTGTGTTACTTTATATGCACCAGGTTGTTTGGATTGGGTCATATATAAAATGTTGTGCTGTTGGCTACACTTCAATGTTCAATTCATGGTCATTACCTTTATTTACCCACGTCATCCACAAGATGGCAGCAAACTGGCAGCATTTATACAGTCAGATGTTTCAAATTGGAGGGGCCGGCTCCCTTGTTCGAGTGCAAGCCGAGCCACACTTGGCCCGGGCCGTAGTTTGTACACCCCTGTGGTAGATAAACAGATAGTTAAAAAGATAATAAAAATTATAATTTGAACAACAACAATAATAAAAAAATGGTACGCATTTTTTCACAATTGGGTGGCGTCAAAATGAAATGACACCTCCCCATAAGTATTGGAATGATTAGTAGTCACAAGTCCAAAGACCTCAGGAACCGCGAGGGCTCATATGATAAAAGCCACTGGAATTTATTTTTTTATTTTTTTTTTAAAAAAGGCCCAAGGCCATTAAAGCATTTAAAAGCGAGTAACTTAAATCCGATTCTGGAACACACGGGGAGCCAAAGCAGTGATTTTAAAACTGGTGTAATATGGGCCCGTTTTCTGGGGCCTTGTCAGTAATTGTAGTAGTTTTGTACTTTTTTTATATGACATTCTGCTTTTCAACATCCGAGTCACAGGCTGAAGACGTGAAGGCTCTCTCTGACCCACCACCCCCGTTTTATCTCCCCCTTACACCCTGAATCACTTCTAAATGTCCGTCTTTATTTGCATTTTTTATTTTATTCTTCGCACCATGACTAAGGAAAGTTGTTTAGATTGTGTCGTACAAGTAAATGCTGTACACGGGGAGCCAAAGCAGTGATTTTAAAACTGGTGTAATATGGGCCCGTTTTGTGGGGCCTTGTCAGTAATTGCCGTGGTTTTGTACTTTTTTTCCATTAAATACTGCTTTTCAAAGACGTGAAGGCTCTCTCTGACCCCCCAACCCCGTCTTATCTCCCCCTTACACTTCTAAATGTCCGTCTTTATTTGCATTTTTATTTAATTTTTTCCTCCATGACTAGGGAAGGTTGTTTACATTGCGTCGTACAAGGAAATGCTGTACACGGGGAGCCAAAGCAGTGATTTTAAAACTGGTGTAATATGGGCCCGTTTTCTGGGCCTCGTCAGTAATTGCCGTGGTTTTGTACTTTTTTTCCATTAAATTCTGCTTTTCAAAGACGTGAAGGCTCTCTCTGATCCCCCACCCCCGTCTTATCTCCCCCTTACACTTGTAAATGTCCGTCTTTATCTGCATTTTTATTTAATTTTTTCCTCCATGATGAGGGAAGGTTGTTTAGATTGCGTCGTATAAGGAAATGCTGTACATGGGGAGCCAAAGCAGTGATTTTAAAACTGGTGTAATATGGGCCCATTTTCTGGGCTTTGTCAGTAATTGCCGTGGTTTTGTACTTTTTTTCCATTAAATTCTGCTTTTCAAAGACGTGAAGGCTCCCTCTGACCCCCCACCCCCGTCTTATCTCCCCCTTACACCCAGAAACACTTCTAAATGTCCATCTTTATTTGCATTTCTATTTCATTTTTTCCTCCATGACAAGGGAAGGTTGTAAAGATTGCGTCGTACAAGT
Source organism: Entelurus aequoreus (assembly GCF_033978785.1). Lineage (NCBI taxonomy): Eukaryota > Metazoa > Chordata > Actinopteri > Syngnathiformes > Syngnathidae > Entelurus > Entelurus aequoreus. The sequence continues at coordinate 47,352,095 of NC_084748.1, read as the reverse complement.
AAATGCTGTACACGGGGAGCCAAAGCAGTGATTTTAAAACTGGTGTAATATGGGCCAAGTTTTCTGGGCCTTGTCAGTAATTGCCGTGGTTTTGTACTTTTCTTCCATTAAATTCTGCTTTTCAAAGATGTGAAGGCTCTCTCTGACCCCCCACCCCCGTCTTATCTCCCCCTTACACCCAGAAACACTTCTAAATGTCCGTCTTTATTTGCATTTTTATTTAATTTTTTTCCTCCATGACTAGGGAAGGTTGTTTAGATTGCGCCGTATAAGTAAATGCTGTACACGGGGAGCCAAAGCAGTGATTTTAAAACTGGTGTAATATGGGCCCGTTTTCTGGGCCTCGTCAGTAATTGCCGTGGTTTTGTACTTTTTTTCCATTAAATTCTGCTTTTCAAAGACGTGAAGGCTCCCTCTGATCCCCCACCCCCGTCTTATCTCCCCCTTACACCCCTTACACTTCTAAATGTCCGTCTTTATTTGCATTTTTATTTAATTTTTTTCCTCCATGACTAGGAAAGGTTGTTTAGATTGCGCCGTACAAGTAAATGCTGTACACGGGGAGCCAAAGCAGTGATTTTAAAACTGGTGTAATATGGGCCAAGTTTTCTGGGCCTTGTCAGTAATTGCCGTGGTTTTGTACTTTTTTTCCATTAAATTCTGCTTTCCAAAGACGTGAAGGCTCTCTCTGATCCACCACCCCCGTCTTATCTCCCCCTTACACCCAGAAACACTTCTAAATGTCCGTCTTTATTCGCATTTTATTTCATTTTTTCCTCTATGACGAGGGAAGGTTGTTAAGATTGCGTCGTACAAGTAAATGCTGTACACGGGGAGCCAAAGCAGTGATTTTAAAACTGGTGTAATATGGGCCAAGTTTTCTGGGCCTTGTCAGTAATTGCCGTGGTTTCGTACTTTTTTTCCATTAAATTCTGCTTTTCAAAGACGTGAAGGCTCTCTCTGACCCCCCACCCCCGTCTTATCCCCCCCTTACACCCAGAAACACTTGTAAATGTCCGTCTTTATTTGCATTTTTATTTCATTTTTTTCCTCCATGACGAGGGAAGGTTGTTTAGATTGCGTCGTATAAGTAAATGCTGTACACGGGGAGCCAAAGCAGTGATTTTAAAACTGGTGTAATATGGGCCAAGTTTTCTGGGCCTTTTTCCATTAAATTCTGCTTTTCAAAGACGTGAAGGCTCTCTCTGATCCCCCACCCCCGTCTTATCTCCCCCTTACACTTCTAAATGTCCGTCTTTATTTTCATTTTTATTTAATTTTTTTCCTCCATGACTAGGGAAGGTTGTTTACATTGCGTCGTACAAGTAAATGCTGTACACGGGGAGCCAAAGCAGTGATTTTAAAACTGGTGTAATATGGGCCAAGTTTTCTGGGCCTCGTCAGTAATTGCCGTGGTTTTGTACTTTTTTTCCATTAAATTCTGCTTTTCAAAGACGTGAAGGCTCTCTCTGACCCCCCACCCCCGTCTTATCTCCCCCTTACACTTCTAAATGTCCGTCTTTATCTGCATTTTTATTTAATTTTTTTCCTCCATGATGAGGGAAGGTTGTTTAGATTGCGTCGTATAAGGAAATGCTGTACACGGGGAGCCAAAGCAGTGATTTTAAAACTGGTGTAATATGGGCCCGTTTTCTGGGCCTCGTCAGTAATTGCCGTGGTTTTGTACTTTTTTTCCATTAATTTCTGCTTTTCAAAGACGTGAAGGCTCCCTCTGACCCCCCACCCCCGTCTTATCTCCCCCTTACACCCCTTACACTTCTAAATGTCCGTCTTTATTTGCATTTTTATTTCATTTTTTTCCTCCATGACGAGGGAAGGTTGTTAAGATTGCGTCGTACAAGTAAATGCTGTACACGGGGAGCCAAAGCAGTGATTTTAAAACTGGTGTAATATGGGCCCGTTTTCTGGGCCTCGTCAGTAATTGCCGTGGTTTTGTACTTTTTTTCCATTAAATTCTGCTTTTCAAAGACGTGAAGGCTCCCTCTGACCCCCCACCCCCGTCTTATCTCCCCCTTACACCCCGAAACACTTCTAAATGTCCGTCTTTGTCCGCTTGTTGTCCTGCTCTCTGTCGGAAAAAAAAAAAAAGAGAGAAGTTCGCCGCAAATAAGATGCGGACGCGGCGACAGCGGCAGACAATAGTCCATTCATGATGGCCGGCGATGCAACGATGATCCCGCTCTGGCCTGCACCAGCCTCCGCAGCTGCACTGGAATGTGGTCCAACAAGTTCTACCCTGACCCCCCCCCCCCCCATCGCCCCGAACACTCCCCCTCCGGCAGCCTCCTCCATCGCTAC
>NC_084748.1:47312276-47342276 GCF_033978785.1 Entelurus aequoreus | reverse complement strand
GTTCCGATTTAAGGTGTGACGCATGAAAATGCACGTAATAACCAGATCATTTTTTCAAGGGTCCATCTACACAGGTACATTCTAATCCGTGGCTACACGTGGCTAATGTTGATTAATGCCGCAACTCAAACAAATGTCAGGTCTTACACTTAATCATTATTTTAAAATGCAATATGTTAGAGGTTTGTGCAAAATCCTGAAATTTACCTCAGAGAAAGGTGCCATTTTGGCGTTACAAAAGACCTCATGACCGATAGTCAACTAAAACAACACGTTGTCCAGTTAAAGATGCGCCACAACCCGTACATAATCACAACGTAAAAAGCACAGAAAAGCTCCATTTCAAAAAGAGAGGTAAAACAAAAGTAGTGAACAGAATGAAAACATTGATAAATAATTACCGTGCAAGCAGATATGTCGAAAGCCATGTTCACAAAGGAAGTCTACTGCTTCTTCAAGAACTGCAGTGAGAGAACTCGTCCAAAAGATGGCGCCACGGCACAAATAATAACACACCTTTCCGTTTATGTTAGGTTCTGCGCATGTCAAAGTCAAGTGGTCCGATTTAAGGTGCGACGCATGAAAATGCACGTCATAACCAGATCATTTTTTTCCAGGGTCCATGTACACAGGTACATTCTAATCCGTGGCTACACGTGGCTAATGTTGATTAATGCCGCAGGTCTTACACTTAATCACTATTTTAAAATGCAATATGTTAGAGGTTTGTGCAAAATACTGAAATTTACCTCAGAGAAAGGTGCCATTTTGGCGTTACAAAAGACCTCATGACCGATAGTCAACTAAAACAACACGTTCTCCAGTTAAAGACGCGCCACAACCCGTACATAATCACAACGTAAAAAGCACAGAAAAGCTCCATTTCAAAAAGAGAGGTAAAACAAAAGTAGTGAACAGAATGAAAACAATGATAAATAATTACCGTGCAAGCAGATATGTCGAAAGCCATGTTCACAAAGGAAGTCTACTGCTTCTTCAAGAACTGCAGTGAGAGAACTCGTCCAAAAGATGGCGCCACCGCACAAATAATAACACACCTTTCCGTTTATGTTAGGTTCTGCGCATGTCAAAGTCAAGTGTTCCGATTTAAGGTGTGACGCATGAAAATGCACGTAATAACCAGATCATTTTTTCAAGGGTCCATCTACACAGGTACATTCTAATCCGTGGCTACACGTGGCTAATGTTGATTAATGCAGCAGGTCTTACACTTAATCATTATTTTAAAATGCAATATGTTACAGGTTTGTGCAAAATACTGAAATTTACCTGAGAGAAAGGTGCCATTTTGGTGTTAAAAGACCTCATGACCGATAGTCAACTAAAACAACACGTTTTCCAGTTAAAGATGCACCACAACCCGTACATAATCACAACGTAAAAAGCACAGAAAAGCTCCATTTTAAAGAGAGGTAAAACAAAAGTAGTGAAGAGAAGGAAAAATGATAAATAAATACTGTGCAAGGAGATATGCCGAAAGCCATGTTCACAAAGGAAGTCTACTGCTTCTTCAAGAACTGCAGTGAGAGAACTCGTCCAAACGATGGCGCCACGGCGCAAATAATAACACACCTTTCCGTTTATGTTAGGTTCTGCGCATGTCAAAGTCAAGTGTTCCGATTTAAGGTGCGACGCATGAAAATGCACGTCATAACCAGATCATTTTTTTCCAGGGTCCATGTACACAGGTGCATTCTAATCCGTGGCTACACGTGGCTAATGTTGATTAATGCCGCAGGTCTTACACTTAATCATTATTTTAAAATGCAGTATGTTAGAGGTTTGTGCAAAATACTGAAATTTACCTCAGAGAAAGGTGCCATTTTGGCGTTAAAAAAGACCTCCTGACCGATAGTCAACTAAAACAACACGTTCTCCAGTTAAAGATGCGCCACAACCCGTACATAATCACCATGTAAAAAGAGAGGTAAAACAAAAGTAGTAAACAGAAGGAAAAATTATAAATAAATACAGTGCAAGCAGATATGCCGAAAGCCACGTTCACAAAGAAAGTCTACTGTTTCTTACAGCTGGCTAGGTTTATTTTTAGTCCCGCCGATTGCTTCTTTGCATTACTTTTCTGCAGAAATTCTGCATGTGACCGAGTGTTCCTTCCTGAGGTGTGAACTGCGATTAGAAGCAATGAAGGAAGACTTGCCTGTTAAGTCCTTGCAAATCGCATTTTTACACTCTGGAGGAGAAAGTAGGACAAACTGGGCTAGCAAGCCGGTTGCTCTTTGTAGCACGCGGGCGCCAAAACCCAAGTGATACCTTGTCCGGTATCATCATTGGCAGGAAAAATATCGATATTTTGAATTGCAACATGGAAAATTGGCCAGTTGGATATTATCAGAGAGCCTGCGTTTTCCCCAACAAGTATTGTTACGTCTGCAAAGTATAGGTTACTTTAAAAACTACGACCCGCGAGCCACATCCGGCCCGTTGGCCCCCTTTAATCTGGCCCGCCAAATATTAAAACATAATTGAGCAAAGATCTGTTTTGACTATTGCTACAACAAAACTGATACTAGACTTTGACGCACTGGCAAAAAAAGGGTGATCAACAACACTGCTACGACTTAAAGAGGATGTAAGTGTTAACCCTTTATTACCATTTGTATGTTTCTTTGATGTTCTGATATGATATTGTTAAATATAAATGTATTATGATAAAAAATAGCCCATGTTTGAGAAGCCTATTCTTAGTTCCAACAGATATGATATGCTTTGAATCTTAGTTCCAACATATATGATATGCTTTGACTCTTAGTTCCAACAGATACGATAGGCTTTGACTCTTAGTTCCAACAGAAGTGATATACTATGACTCTTATGTTCAACATATATGATATGCTTTGACTCTTAGTTCCAACATATATGATAGGCTTTGACTCTTAGTTCCAACAGACGTGATATACTATGACTCTTATGTTCAACATATATGATATGCTTTGACTCTTAGTTCCAACATATATGGTATGCTTTGACTCTTAGTTCCAATCAGATATGAGAGGCTTTGACTCTTAGTTCCAACAGACGTGATATACTATGACTCTTATGTTCAACATATATGATATGCTTTGAATCTTAGTTCCAACAGATATGATATGCTTTGACTCGTAGTTCCAACAGATATATGCTTTGACCCGTACTTCCAACATATATGATATTCTTTGACTCGTAGATCCAAACAGATATGATATGCTTTGACTCGTACTTCCAACATATATGATATTCTTTGACTCTTAGTTCCAACATATATGATATGCTTTGACTCTTAGTTCCAACAGATATGATAGGCTTTGACTCTTAGTTCCAACAGACGTGATATGCTTTGACTCTTAGGTTCAACATATATGATATGCTTTGACTCTTAGTTCCAACAGATATGATATAATTTGACTCTTAGTTCCAACAGATTAGATATGTTTTGACTCTAAGTTCCATCTGATGTGATACGCTTTGACTCTTAGTTCCAACAGATGTGATATGCTTTGACTCTTCGTTCCAACATGTATGATATGCTTTGACTCTTAGTTCCAACATATGTGATATGCTTTGACTCTTAGTTCCAACAGATATGATATGCTTTGCCTCTTAGTTCCAACAGATATGATATGCTTTGACTCTTAGTTCCAACAGATGTGATATGCTTTGACTCTTAGTTCCAACAGATGTGGTATGCTTTGACTCATATCTCCAACATGTATGATATTATTTGACTCTTAGTTCCAACATACATGACATACTTTGACTCTTAGTTCCAATAGATATGATATGCTTTGACTCGTAGTTCCAACGGATATGATATGCTTTGACTCTTAGTTCCAACAGATATGATATGCTTTGCCTCTTAGTTCCAACAAATATATGTTTTGACTCTTAGTTCCAACATATGTGATATGCTTTGACTCTTAGTCCCAACAGATATGATATGCTTTGACTCTTAGTTCCAACAGATGTGATATGCTTTGAATCTTAGTCCCAACAGATATGATATGCTTTGACTCTTAGTTCCAACAGATGTGATATGCTTTAACTCTTAGTTCCAACAGATATGCTATGCTTTGACTCTTAGTTCCAACAGATGTGATATGATTTTACTCTTAGTTCCAACAGATGTGATATGCTTTAACTCTTAGTTCCAACAGATGTGATATGCTTTAACTCTTAGTTCCAACAGATATGCTATGCTTTGACTCTTAGTTCCAACAGATATGATATGCTTTGACTCTTATTTCCAACAGATATGATATGCTTTGACTCTTAGTTCCAACAGATGTGATATGATTTGACTCTTAGTTCCAACAGATATGACATGCTTTGACTCTTAGTTCCAACAGATGTGATATGATTTGACTCTTAGTTCCAACGGATATGATATGCTTTGACTCTTAGTTCAAACAGATACGTAAAAGTCCCAAGAAGCAATATTTGAAAACAAAGAGGAAGTTGGCCATCTGGGTTTCCGATTTTAGCTATTTATTTCAGCTATTTGTCAGCCAAAAACCGGGTTCGTACTTCAACAAACTCCTCCTCGGGACATTGACCAGATAAGGTGCAGATTAAATGACACACCACACGGATGGAAGATGGTAAATTGCGAAGGAATTTTGCCTACGCCATAAGATGTGGGCGGCAAACTCCGATCTGATGGTTCGCCACAAAACTTTCGACATTTTGAACTCAGCTCCGCAAATTCCGGTTTTGATCAGACTTGGTACGAATGCAGAAAAAAACAAACAAACAAAAAACAAATTAATCAATTTTCTGCCGTTTGTCCCTTTCGGGGTCGGTTTTTGAAAATTATGACTCGGTTTAGAATCGGGATAGTAAGAATCATGGTTGGGTTGTGAATTGTAGGGGTGTCAAAAAAATACATTTTTGATTTAATCACAATAAAAAATTATTTGTAACGACTAAAAAAATAATAATAATAATAAAAAACAATATATATATATATATTTTTAAATTATTTTATTTATCTGCCTGTCCAGACAGTTAGACGGATCATAATGTTGATGTAGACCACAGGTGTCAAACTCAGGGCCCGGGGGCCAGTTCTGGCACACCCAAATATTTTATGTGGCCCGCGAAAGCCTGAAAAAAATGTGTTTCGATAAAATACTTATTTATTTATTTTTTTGCCGAAATGCATTCGTTCTTTCAAATTTGACTGAAAAAAAATGCATATTTTAAACTTTAATATTATCTGAGCATGCCAATTATATTATTATGTACTGTATTGCAAAACTATTTTTGTGAGATAAAAAAAAAAACAATAGTTAAATTTATTTAAGTTATAACAATCCAATAATCAAATTAATATGCATTTCGATTAATCATGATTAATCACAGGTTATCTGCATGCATAATGTAAATACATTTTTTAAAACGCGGCCCTCTGAGAACATCCATTACTGCGATGTGGCCCTCAATGGAAACAAGTTTTCTTGGACGTAATGTAAAACTGTATCAGAGCTGTTGATCTATTTTATGGAGTTCATCATAGAACTGGCATCCGATGTTATTAAAAAGTATTGATTTTGAATCGAGAATCGAATCGAATCGTTACCCCCCAACGAGCTTGTGAACAGATGTAGATGTTTGTGCACCACTCGTTTTATACCTTAACGCTGATACGTGGATATTTAATCCATGCTCCGGTTGTTGTCGTCAGTTTCACATTTCAGGAACAATAGCGCTATTATACGCGGCTACAAATGTCCACTGCAGAGGACAGTGCTTCTCAGGAAATAACCCGGACCAAAAACTAGAAGAATCGACATGGGACAGCCAATCAGAACGCAGCGTTGTTATTTTGAGGACTGGGATTTCAGCAGCCTGCGCAGGTGTAACTAATGTTGGGGGTGCAACCGGATTTGAAAACTTTTTGCACAATTTGATGTGCACCTGAGCAGTGACCTTTTGACCTTTAGGCAGATCATGAGACCTTGTCATTCCATCTCCCCCCCCCCCCCCCCCCCCCTCCGAGACACAGACTCTTGTGACACAGTGTGTGTGTGTGTGTGTACAGATATGAAGCGGCCCATTACTGCAGTCACATGGCAGGTTAGTGCAGGCGCTGATGCACCATGTGAGCCCTATTTTCCATTTTCCCCAGTTACCACCGCCGCTTCCCCCCCAGGGGCCTCCAACAAGCGTCCCACTCTGGGAGTCTCACAAAATATTCTGTGGGTTTTTTCATGCTTCAACGTCACGTTACCGACATGGCCGTGTCCAGTTAGGATGAGTTGCATTACTTCCACGACGTAACTTTGTCCTATTTGTCATTTTCCACTAACTATCTGTTTTTAGCATTTTTCGTAAATAAATACAATATCAAAATGGCCCCCACATACGAGGATGTTAAAGGTCCTGAGGACCCAAAAGGGTCTTAGTCAATCAAGTGTTAAAAATAACTCCAAAAAATTCAAGTTAAAAAAATTTCATTATGCAAAGGCCATTTTGACATTTTTCATTTTCAACACCAACACAATATTTATTGCAACCAGTGGGGTCCCCTCAATTTTGGTGGATATTAAAGGTCCCGGGGACCCGAAAGGGTCTCGGTCAATAAACTGTTATTGTTACTTTACCAGGAACTTTGCCATTTCCCCAGGTAAATAAAGTACCCCCGTGTTTCCACTAACTATCTGTTTTTAGCATTTTTCGTAAATAAATACAATATCAAAATGGCCCCCACATACGAGGATGTTAAAGGTCCTGAGGACCCAAAAGGGTCTTAGTCAATCAAGTGTTAATTAATAACTCCAAAAAATTCAAGTTAAAAAAATTTAATTACGCAAAGGCCATTTTGACATTTTTCATTTTCAACACCAACACAATATTTATTGCAACCAGTGGGGTCCCCACAATTTTGGTGGATATTAAAGGTCCCGGGGACCCGAAAGGGTCTCGGTCAATAAACTGTTATTGTTACTTTACCAGGAACTTTGCCATTTCCCCAGGTAAATAAAGTACCCCCGTGTTTCCACTAACTATCTGTTTTTAGCATTTTTCGTAAATAAATACAATATCAAAATGGCCCCCACATACGAGGATGTTAAAGGTCCTGAGGACCCAAAAGGGTCTTAGTCAATCAAGTGTTAATTAATAACTCCAAAAAATTCAAGTTAAAAAAATTTAATTACGCAAAGGCCATTTTGACATTTTTCATTTTCAACACCAACACAATATTTATTGCAACCAGTGGGGTCCCCACAATTTTGGTGGATATTAAAGGTCCCGAGGACCCGAAAGGGTCTCGGTCAATAAAGTGTTATTGTTACTTTACCAGGAACTTTGCCATTTCCCAAGGTAAATAAAGTACCCCAGTGTTTCCACTAACTATCTGTTTTTAGCATTTTTCGTAAATACAATATCAAAATGGCCCCCACATACGAGGATGTTAAAGGTCCTGAGGACCCAAAAGGGTCTTAGTCAATCAAGTGTTAATTAATAACTCCAAAAAATTCAAGTTAAAAAAATTTAATTACGCAAAGGCCATTTTGACATTTTTCATTTTCAACACCAACACAATATTTATTGCAACCAGTGGGGTCCCCACAATTTTGGTGGATATTAAAGGTCCCGAGGACCCGAAAGGGTCTCGGTCAATAAAGTGTTATTGTTACTTTACCAGGAACTTTGCCATTTCCCAAGGTAAATAAAGTACCCCAGTGTTTCCACTAACTATCTGTTTTTAGCATTTTTCGTAAATAAATACAATATCAAAATGGCCCCCACATACAAGGATGTTAAAGGTCCTGAGGACCCAAAAGGGTCTTAGTCAATCAAGTGTTAAAAATAACTCCAAAAAATTCAAGTTAAAAAAATGTAATTATGCAAAGGCCATTTTGACATTTTTCATTTTCAACACCAACACAATATTTATTGCAACCAGTAGGGTCCCCACAATTTTGGTGGATGTTAAAGGTCCCGGGGACCCGAAAGGGTCTCGGTCAATAAAGTGTTATTATTACTTTACCAGGAACTTTGCCATTTCCCCGGGTAAATAAAGTACCCCCATGTTTCCACTAACTATCTGTTTTTAGCATTTTTCGTAAATAAATACAATATCAAAATGGCCCCCACATACGAGGATGTTAAAGGTCCTGAGGACCCAAAAGGGTCTTAGTCAATCAAATGTTAAAAATAACTCCAAAAAATTCAAGTTAAAATAATGTAATTATGCAAAGGCCATTTTGACATTTTTCATTTTCAACACCAACACAATATTTATTGCAACCAGTAGGGTCCCCACAATTTTGGTGGATATTAAAGGTCCCGGGGACCCGAAAGGGTCTCGGTCAATAAAGTGTTATTGTTACTTTACCAGGAACTTTGCCATTTCCCCGGGTAAATAAAGTACCCCCGTGTTTCCACTAACTATCCGTTTTTAGCATTTTTCGTAAATAAATAAAAGATCAAAATGGCCCCCACATACGAGGATGTTGTTGATAAATCACTTTGTGTGTGCTAAATAATTATATTTGCATCTTCTTCCAGGAACTATGTTTAGTCCCTAAAGTTCCTATTTGGGACTTTAGGGACTTGCAGGCACACATAATGTTAATGCAACCAGTAGGTTCCCCTCAATTTTGGTGGATGTTAAGGGTCCCGGGGATAAAGTGTTATTGCTACTTTACCAGGAACTTTGCCATTGCTGTTTTTAGCATTTTTCGTTAAAAAAAAAAAAATCAAAATGGCCCCCACATACTTGATGTATTGGTAAATCACTTTGCGTGTGCTGAATAATTATATCTGCATCTTCTTCCGGGAACTATGTTTAGTCCCGAAAGTAAATAAATAAAATATCAAAATGGCCCCCACATACTTGATGTTTTCACGCTGGTGAGTATTGATAAATCACTTTGCGTGTGCTAAATAATTATATTTGCATCTTCTTCCGGGAACTATGTTTATGTTTGCAGGCACAAAGAATTAAGATGCAACCTGTAGGGTCCCCTCAATTTTGGTGGACGTTAAAGGTCCTTAGGGCCCAAAAGGGTCTCAGTCAATAAAGTGTTAAAAATAAGTTAAAAAAATTCAAGTTAAAAAAATGTAATTATGCAAAGGCTTTTTGATATTTTTCATTTTCAAAACTAATACAATATTTATTGCAACAATTAGGGTCCCCTCAATTTTGGTGGATTTTAAAGGTCCTGAGGACCCAAAAGGGTCTTAGTGAATAAAGTGTTAAAAATAACTCAAAAAAATTCAAGTTAAAAAAATGTAATTATGCAAAGGCCATTTTGACATTTTTCATTTTCAACACCAACACAATATTTATTGCAACCAGTGGGGTCCCCACAATTTTGGTGGATGTTAGAGGTCCCGGGGACCCGAAAGGGTCTCAGTCAATAAAGTGTTATTGTTACTTTACCAGGAACTTTGCCATTTCCCCGGGTAAATAAAGTACCCCTGTGTTTTTAGCATTTTTCGTAAATAAATAAAATATCAAAATGGCCCCCACATACTTGATGTTGTTGGTAAATCACTTTGTGTGTGCTACATAATTATATTTGCATCTTCTTCTAGGAACTATGTTTAGTCCCGAAAGTCCCAAATAGGGACTTGCAGGCACACATAATTTTGAAATGGACTCTCTTGTGCCCCCTTGAAAATTTTAAAAAATTAGCGTCTCAGTCAATAAAGTGTTAAAAATAAATCCCAAAAAATTCTAGTTAAAAAATGGTTTAATTTGCAAGGGCCATTTGGATATTTTTCATTATAAAAACCAATACAAAACATAGATATTTTTTTTTCACATTTAAGCTTCTTTCAAGTTTGGTACCAGTGTTAAAAATAACACTATATATATATATATATATATATATATATATATATATATATATATATATATATATATATATATATATATATATATATATATATATATATATATATATATATATATATATATATATATATATATATATATATATATATATAACTACGACTTCAATTTGGCCCACAAGATGGCACCAGGTCAATAGGCGGTGTGTTCATGTCATATACAAATAGCCAGCGGCCTAATAGCTGCCATATTGTCGCCATCTGGTGGCCAAAAAAAAGTCACCCAAGCGTTAATTGTACTTGTAAGGACAGTATTTACTTATAAGACCCAATCCAAACAACCATCCCTAGTCATAGTGTAGGGGGAAAAAGACAGTCAGTACAAAAATTCAACAAACATGGTCACACATAACACAACTAACTCACTGAACTGGAAAAAAACAAAAAGAAAAAGATTCATTGTTAGTTTTTAAGCAATGAGAGTTGAAAAAAAATCATAAAAGTGTGATATCATCAATATTTTAGTTTTTACTTCCAACGCTTAAATCTCTAGATCAACTTCAGATCTATCAGTCGTTTATATTTTTTATATAGTTTTTATTTTTCTCTTTATTTTTTCCCCCCTTTTTAAATGCCCTTTTTGTTTTAGAAAACTTACTTTCTGATGGCAAACACACAAAACATGCAATATTTTATCCCCCCAGAAAAATGTTGAAGTGCAATATTTGATGTAAAGTAATTGGAGCCTTCAATATGTCAATAATTCATAACAACAATAATTGTTATTCTTTTTTTTAAACATTTTTTTTTAACAAAAACAGAAAAAAACTGCCTACATGGCAGCTTTTTGTTAGTAGAGTCAACATTGCAACTTTTTACTTTACATTGACTGTATAATGTTACATGTTGTTTAGTTTACATTAACTACATAATGTTACATTTTGTTTACTATAGTTGTATAATATTATGCAACATGTTTAGTTTCATGTTTAATGTTACATGTTGTTTACTTTGCATTGACTGCTTAATGTTACATGTTGTTTACTTTATGTTGTATAATATTATGTAGCATGTTGTTTAGTTTACATTGACTGTGTAGTGTTACATGTATTTTCTTTACAAGCTAACTAGTTATGTTTGAATATAAAGTACCTGTAAATTTGTAAATTTATGGTAAAATTCTAGTGTCCGAGTTGCCAGTTTTTTGTAAAATCTTTAGATTTATATTTTTATTTTATTTTTGTACAGACTAACTAGTTTTGTTTGAATATAAGGTACCTGCAAATTTGTAAATTTATGGTAAAATTCAAGTGACCGAGCTGTCGTTTTTTTGGGGTTTTTTTGTAAAATCTTTAGGGTTTTTTTTTTTTTTTTTACAGGCTAACTAGTTTCCTTTGAATATAAGGTACCTGTAAATTTGTAAATTCATGGTAAAATTCTAGTGACCCAGCTGCCATTTGTTATTATTTTTTGGTAAAATCTTTAGATTATTATTTTTTTATTTTATTTTTTACAGGCTATCTAGTTATGTTTGAATATAAAGTACCTGTAAATTTCTAAATTTATGGTAAAATTCTAGTGACCGAGCTTCCAGTTTGTTTTTGTTTTTTCTAAAATCTTTAGGTTTTTATTTTTATTTTTTTAATTTTTTTACAGGCTAACTAGTTTCCTTTGAATACAAGGTACCTGCAAATTAGTAAATTTATGGTCAAATTCTAGTGACAGAGCTGTCAGTTTTTTTTAGGTTTTTTTTGTAAAATCTTTAGTTTTTTTTGGGTTTTTTTTACAGGCTAACTAGTTTCCTTTGAATATAAGGTACCTGTAAATTTGTAAATTCATGGTAAAATTCTAGTGACCGAGCTGCCAGTTTGTTTTTTCTAAAATCTTTAGATTTTTAAAAAAATTTTTTTTACAGGCTAACTAGTTTCCTTTGAATATAAGGTACCTGCAAATTAGTACATTTATGGTAAAATTCTAGTGACAGAGCTGTCAGTTTTTTTTTGTAAAATCTTTAGTTTTGTTTTTTTTGTTTTTTTACAGGCTAACTAGTTTCCTTTGAATATAAGGTACCTGCAAATTTGTAAATTCATGGTAAAATTCTAGTGACCCAGCTGCCATTTGTTATTATTTTTTGGTAAAATCTTTAGATTATTATGATTTTATTTTATTTTTTACAGGCTATGTAGTTATGTTTGAATATAAAGTACCTGTAAATTTCTAAATTTATGGTAAAATTCTAGGGACCGAGCTGACAGTTTTTTGGAAAATCTTTATATATATATTTTTATTTTTATTTTTACTGGCTAACTAGAAAATTTACCTAGTAGAATGTTTTGAGGTTAAAATTGTACAGTACTGTATTCTAACAGATTATATATATATATATATATATATATATATATATATATATATATATATATATATATATCGCGGTATGACTCTACATTCCACACTCGTGGTGCTGTTGCGTGGTTTTAAAACAAAATGGCTGTTTGGCCCTCGGACCATTGGCATTGATCGATTTTCACTTTGGCCCTTGGAGGCAAAACGTCTGGACACCCCTGATCTAAATGTTCTCTGTGGCTCGGGCAGGCGTGTCCTATCTTTTTCCAATAAGTGCTGCTTTAATGAAAAAAAAAAACTGGAAAAAAAACGGATTGGGTATTTTAGTGCTGGAAACAACTTAAAACCAACTTCAGACGAAACACAGGAAGTCAAAGCATGTAAAAGTTATTACACATTTTTTCTTTTTTTTTCCAGTTTTAGCATGTTTTAATTTAGTTTTCTTGTCTTGTTGAATTTGTAGAAAGTGCCACGGACCAACAACATAAAAGGAGCTGCAGGCTACAAATGGCCCCCAGGTGGGATTATGGACGCAATTAGGCTTTCTTTATATATGACTTAAATTGTATGTGTGATCTGTTTATATTCGTTTTTATTGACTTTGATTCATTTTTAATTTTGGACATGTCATCTATGCTCCACTAATACAGTTAAATGCAATTCTTTTATTCTTTTTTTTTTTTTACAAACAAGCAATAAAACGGTAGTATGCATGTTTTATATTGATTTAATTTTTGAATAGGAGGCTGAATAAGCTGCATTTCTAGCCACAAATCTGACGTAAATAAAAGAAGAAGGCCATGAAAGACAAAAAACTGCAGGC
This sequence comes from Entelurus aequoreus, assembly GCF_033978785.1. Lineage (NCBI taxonomy): Eukaryota > Metazoa > Chordata > Actinopteri > Syngnathiformes > Syngnathidae > Entelurus > Entelurus aequoreus. The sequence goes on along the minus strand of NC_084748.1, from coordinate 47,329,288 downwards.
TAGAAGGGAAGAACAAAACATTTGATCAATCTCATCTTCCATGCATGTCACTTTGGCTATTTTGATGCGGTGCCAATCAATATTGCAACGATAAAGAAACATTCTTTAGGCCTATGGTCGGGAAAAAAATGCTTAATTTAGCCACAGAATGATGCCGATATTTTTAATTAATAGTAGTATTACTATTTAAAACGAACAGGTGGTGGTTTTGTACATATTCAAATATTAGTCAAAAAGTCTAAAAAAAAGAGAGAAAAAACAACAACAATTTCCCTTGTGGATCATTAAAGTTTGTCTAATTATGGGATTATATGTTTCATGGAGCTCATTCTGAACGAAAGTTTGAACTTGATAACGAATAAAATCGAAAACCATGAAATAAATATAAATTATGAAAGAATATAAATTACAAAATAAACGCCGTTTATTTGTATTTGGAATGCTGGAGGAACGAAATGAACTGTTAGGCCTAATTTTAAAACATTTTTTTTAACAATTAAAAAATACTATTTACAATAACAGTGCTATAATGTAAGATATATTTTGATATATTTCATGTCATATTCATACATTGCTGCGTTTATTTCTGCTAAAAAAAATATTATTATGCAAAGGCCATTTTAACATTTTTCATTTTAAAAACCAATACAGTATTTATTGCCACCATTAGGGTCCCCTCAATTTTGATGGAGGTTAAAGGTCCTGGGTCCCAGTCAATAAAGTGTTTAAAATAAGTAAAACAAAAAATCAAGTTAAAAAAAATGCAATTATACAAAGGCCATTTTGACATTTTTCATTTTCAAAACCAATACAATATTTATTGCAACCATTAGAGTCCCCTCACTTTTGGTGGACGTTAAAGGTCTTGAGGACCCAAGAGGGTCTCTGTTAATAAAGTGTTAAAAAAAATTCAAGCTAAAAAAATTTAATTATGCCAAGGACATTTTGACATTTTTCATTTTCAAAACCAATACAATATTTATTACAACCATTAGGGTCCCCTCAATTTTGGTGGACATTAAAGGTCCTGAGGGCACAAAAGGGTCTCAGTCAATAAAGTGTTAAAAATAAGTTTAAAAAAATTCAAGTTAAACATTTTTAATTATGCAAAGGCCATTTTGACATTTTCAATTTAAAAACCAATACAATATTTATTGCAACCATTAGGGTTCCCTTAGTTTTGGTGGACGTTAAAGGTCCGGAGGACCCAAAAGAGGCTCAGTTAATAAAGTGTTGAAAATAAGTACAAAAAAAATCAAGTTAAAAAAAATTAAATATGCAAAGGCCATTTTGACATTTTTCATTTTCAAAACCAATACAATATTTATTGCAACCGTTAGAGTCCCCTCAATTTTGGTGGACGTTAAAGGTCCTGAGGGCACAAAAGGGTCTCAGTCAATAAAGTGTTAAAAATATGTTTAAAAAAAATTCAAGTTAAACATTTTTAATTATGCAAAGGCCATTTTGACATTTTTCATTTTCAAAACCAATACAATATTTATTGCAACCAGTAGGGTCCCCTCAATTTTGGTGGACATTAAAGGTCCAGAGGACACAAAAGAGGCTCAGGTAATAAAGTGTTGAAAATAAGTACAAAAAAAATCAAGTTAAAAAAATTTAAATATGCAAAAGCCATTTTGACATTTTTCCTTTTTTAAAACCAATAAAATATTTATTACAACCATTAGGGTCCCCTCAATTTTGGTGGGCGTTAAAGGTCCTGAGGACACAAAAGGGTCTCAGTCAACAAAGTGTTAAAAATAAGTCAAACAAATTCAAGTTATTCTGAACGAAAGTTTGAACTTGATAATAACGAAAAAAAAATAGAAAACCGTGAAATAACTATAAATTATGAAAGAATATAAATTACAACATAAACACCGTTTATTAGTATTTGGAATGCTGGAGGGACGGAGTTAACTGTTAGGCCTATTTTTTAAAACAATTAAAAGAAAACAATTTACAAAAACAGTGCCATAATGTAAGATTTATTTCGATATATTTCATGTCATATTCATTATTTCTGAAAAAAAAAAAGAAGTAGTTAATTCTATTTTATTGACACTTTTCGTTGCTGCCAACTGCATTAAATACAAATAAATATTGACGAATTGCTTCCAAAAGGCTGATTTTAAATGACTTCCACTTCATGACAAGTGTTAATTACAGCGACCCCCAACTCGCTCCCTGGGGGTCGCGCATGAGGGGGAAAAAACCGCAGCTTCCTCCCCTCGCGCGCCGCGCCAAATTAACGCGGGAGACGTGGAGGCAGCAAACAACAACACACAACACTCACGTCCGTGCTCCGGTGATGCCAGCAGATGGACCGGGTGCCGCCGGAAGGTATACCCCCGCGTCCCGGCCTCGCCCACCCGACTGTACCTGCATCCCTCATGCCCCCCACCCCCCCTCTCTCTCTCCATTATAAATCCACACGATGCGCACAAAAAGAAAGATAAATGTGCAACAACAACAACAACAAAAAAAAGGGTAAATGTCGCAGGGTGAGCCAGGGACATCCAGTCCTGCTGAGGAGGATTTGGCGTGTGCGCGACCAGTGTCAATGCTGGACATAAGGGGGAGAAAAGACGCACACATCGCTCTCTGTTATCATTTTTTTTTTTTCATGTTTGCAAGCACAAAACTGCTTTTTGTTCCCCATTTTTTTTTCCATTTAATGGATAGAGGCTTGGGCGTTTGATCACATGGCTACAATTCACCTGAGACGCGGACAAAGAAAGCAAAGAGAGACGCGCAAGAGCCATGGCGAGGCCGATATGGCGGGACACAAGAGCCATTGTTGCAGCGTGGCGCGCTCCTCCTTCCCCCCCCCACTTCCCCCCCCCCCCCCCATGCAGGCCGAGCTGATCTGCACAAATCGCGGCCTTCGAGCGTGTGCAAAACCTCCATCAGGCCGAGACTCGACCGCATCAGTCTCGCTCCAGAAAAAACGACGTAAATACTGTATTTTATGTTTACGAGCGGCAACCAATGAAACCTTGGTTTCCACTTCATAGCAATTGCTTACACGTATGTTCACTTCCTGTTCTCAATTAGTAACACAATTTACATTTTTGTTCTAGTAAATAAATAGCTAGGGTATTTTATGGTTAACTTAATGACATAAATGGTGGTTTCCACTTCATAATAATTACTAACACGTACAGTATGTTCACTTCCTGTTGTCAATTAGTAACACAATTTTCATTCTAGTTCTAGTAAATAAATATTTATGGTTAACATAATGACATAAATGATATCTTATTTTTAATAGTTTATGAGCGGCAACCAATGAAACCTTGGTTTCCACTTCATAGCAATTGCTTACACGTATGTTCACTTCCTGTTCTCAATTAGTAACACAATTTACATTTTCGTTCTAGTAAATAAATAGCTAGGGTATTTTATGGTTAACTTAATGACATAAATGGTGGTTTCCACTTCATAATAATTACTAACACGTACAGTATGTTCACTTCCTGTTCTCAATTAGTAACACAATTTACATTTTAAGTCTAGTAAATAAATAGTTAGGTCATTTATGGTTAACATAATGACATAAATGATATCTTATTTTTAATAGTTTATGAGCGGCAACCAATGAAACCTTGGTTTCCACTTCATAGCAATTGCTTACACGCATGTTCACTTCCTGTTCTCAATTAGTAACACAATTTACATTTTCGTTCTAGTAAATAAATAGCTAGGGTATTTTATGGTTAACTTAATGACATAAATGGTGGTTTCCACTTCATAATAATTACTAACACGTACAGTATGTTCACTTCCTGTTGTCAATTAGTAACACAATTTTCATTCTAGTTCTAGTAAATAAATATTTATGGTTAACATAATGACATAAATGATATCTTATTTTTCATAGTTTATGAGCGGCAACCAATGAAACCTTGGTTTCCACTTCATAGCAATTGCTTACAGTATGTTCACTTCCTGTTCTCAATTAGTAACACAATTTACATTTTCGTTCTAGTAAATAAATAGCTAGGGTATTTTATGGTTAACTTAATGACATAAATGGTGGTTTCCACTTCATAACAATTACTAACACGTACAGTATGTTCACTTCCTGTTGTCAATTAGTAACACAATTTTCATTCTAGTTCTAGTAAATAAATATTTATGGTTAACATAATGACATAAATGATATCTTATTTTTCATAGTTTATGAGCGGCAACCAATGAAACCTTGGTTTCCACTTCATAGCAATTGCTTACAGTATGTTCACTTCCTGTTCTCAATTAGTAACACAATTTACATTTTCGTTCTAGTAAATAAATAGCTAGGGTATTTTATGGTTAACTTAATGACATAAATGGTGGTTTCCACTTCATAACAATTACTAACACGTACAGTATGTTCACTTCCTGTTGTCAATTAGTAACACAATTTTCATTCTAGTTCTAGTAAATAAATATTTATGGTTAACATAATGACATAAATGATATCTTATTTTTCATAGTTTATGAGCGGCAACCAATGAAACCTTGGTTTCCACTTCATAGCAATTGCTTACAGTATGTTCACTTCCTGTTCTCAATTAGTAACACAATTTACATTTTCGTTCTAGTAAATAAATAGCTAGGGTATTTTATGGTTAACTTAATGACATAAATGGTGGTTTCCACTTCATAACAATTACTAACACGTACAGTATGTTCACTTCCTGTTGTCAATTAGTAACACAATTTTCATTCTAGTTCTAGTAAATAAATATTTATGGATAACATAATGACATAAATCATATCTTATTTTTAATAGTTTATGAGCGGCAACCAATGAAACCTTGGTTTCCACTTCATAGCAATTGCTTACACGTATGTTCACTTCCTGTTCTCAATTAGTAACACAATTTACATTTTCGTTCTAGTAAATAAATAGCTAGGGTATTTTATGGTTAACTTAATGACATAAATGGTGGTTTCCACTTCATAATAATTACTAACACGTACAGTATGTTCACTTCCTGTTGTCAATTAGTAACACAATTTTCATTCTAGTTCTAGTAAATAAATATTTATGGTTAACATAATGACATAAATGATATCTTATTTTTCATAGTTTATGAGCGGCAACCAATGAAACCTTGGTTTCCACTTCATAGCAATTGCTTACAGTATGTTCACTTCCTGTTCTCAATTAGTAACACAATTTACATTTTCGTTCTAGTAAATAAATAGCTAGGGTATTTTATGGTTAACTTAATGACATAAATGGTGGTTTCCACTTCATAACAATTACTAACACGTACAGTATGTTCACTTCCTGTTGTCAATTAGTAACACAATTTTCATTCTAGTTCTAGTAAATAAATATTTATGGATAACATAATGACATAAATCATATCTTATTTTTAATAGTTTATGAGCGGCAACCAATGAAACCTTGGTTTCCACTTCATAGCAATTGCTTACACGTATGTTCACTTCCTGTTCTCAATTAGTAACACAATTTACATTTTCGTTCTAGTAAATAAATAGCTAGGGTATTTTATGGTTAACTTAATGACATAAATGGTGGTTTCCACTTCATAATAATTACTAACACGTACAGTATGTTCACTTCCTGTTGTCAATTAGTAACACAATTTTCATTCTAGTTCTAGTAAATAAATATTTATGGTTAACATAATGACATAAATGATATCTTATTTTTAATAGTTTATGAGCGGCAACCAATGAAACCTTGGTTTCCACTTCATAGCAATTGCTTACACGTATGTTCACTTCCTGTTCTCAATTAGTAACACAATTTACATTTTCGTTCTAGTAAATAAATAGCTAGGGTATTTTATGGTTAACTTAATGACATAAATGGTGATTTCCACTTCATAATAATTACTAACACGTACAATATGTTCACTTCCTGTTCTCAATTAGTAACACAATTTACATTTTAAGTCTAGTAAATAAATAGCTAGGTCATTTATGGTTAACATAATGACATAAATGATATCTTATTTTTAATAGTTTATGAGCGGCAACCAATGAAACCTTGGTTTCCACTTCATAGCAATTGCTTACACGCATGTTCACTTCCTGTTCTCAATTAGTAACACAATTTACATTTTCGTTCTAGTAAATAAATAGCTAGGGTATTTTATGGTTAACTTAATGACATAAATGGTGGTTTCCACTTCATAACAATTACTAACACGTACAGTATGTTCACTTCCTGTTGTCAATTAGTAACACAATTTTCATTCTAGTTCTAGTAAATAAATATTTATGGTTAACATAATGACATAAATGATATCTTATTTTTCATAGTTTATGAGCGGCAACCAATGAAACCTTGGTTTCCACTTCATAGCAATTGCTTACACGTATGTTCACTTCCTGTTCTCAATTAGTAACACAATTTACATTTTCGTTCTAGTAAATAAATAGCTAGGGTATTTTATGGTTAACTTAATGACATAAATGGTGGTTTCCACTTCATAACAATTACTAACACGTACAGTATGTTCACTTCCTGTTGTCAATTAGTAACACAATTTTCATTCTAGTTCTAGTAAATAAATATTTATGGTTAACATAATGACATAAATGATATCTTATTTTTCATAGTTTATGAGCGGCAACCAATGAAACCTTGGTTTCCACTTCATAGCAATTGCTTACACGTATGTTCACTTCCTGTTCTCAATTAGTAACACAATTTACATTTTCGTTCTAGTAAATAAATAGCTAGGGTATTTTATGGTTAACTTAATGACATAAATGGTGGTTTCCACTTCATAACAATTACTAACACGTACAGTATGTTCACTTCCTGTTGTCAATTAGTAACACAATTTTCATTCTAGTTCTAGTAAATAAATATTTATGGTTAACATAATGACATAAATGATATCTTATTTTTCATAGTTTATGAGCGGCAACCAATGAAACCTTGGTTTCCACTTCATAGCAATTGCTTACACGTATGTTCACTTCCTGTTCTCAATTAGTAACACAGTTTACATTTTCGTTCTATAGCTAGGGTATTTTATGGTTAACTTAATGACATAAATGGTGGTTTCCACTTCATGATAAATACTAACATGTATGTTCACGTCCTGTTCTCAATTAGTAACACCATTTGCATTCTAGTTCTAGTAAATAAAAAGCTAGGTCATTTATGGTTAACATAATGACATAAATGATATCTTATTTTTAATAGTTTATGAGCGGCAACCAATGAAACCTTGGTTTCCACTTCACAGCAATTGCTTACACGTATGTTCACTTCCTGTTCTCAATTAGTAACACAATTTACATTTTTGTTCTAGTAAATAAATAGCTAGGGTATTTTATGGTTAACTTAATGACATAAATGGTGGTTTCCACTTCATAACAATTACTAACACGTACAGTATGTTCACTTCCTGTTGTCAATTAGTAACACAATTTTCATTCTAGTTCTAGTAAATAAATATTTATGGTTAACATAATGACATAAATGATATCTTATTTTTCATAGTTTATGAGCGGCAACCAATGAAACCTTGGTTTCCACTTCATAGCAATTGCTTACACGTATGTTCACTTCCTGTTCTCAATTAGTAACACAATTTACATTTTCGTTCTAGTAAATAAATAGCTAGGGTATTTTATGGTTAACTTAATGACATAAATGGTGGTTTCCACTTCATAACAATTACTAACACGTACAGTATGTTCACTTCCTGTTCTCAATTAGTAACACCATTTTCATTCTAATTCTAGTAAATAAATAGCTAGGTCATTTATGGTTAACATAATGACATAAATGATATCTTATTTTTCATAGTTTATGAGCGGCAACCAATGAAACCTTGGTTTCCACTTCATAGCAATTGCTTACACGTATGTTCACTTCCTGTTCTCAATTAGTAACACAATTTACATTTTCGTTCTAGTAAATAAATAGCTAGGGTATTTTATGGTTTCCACTTCATAGCAATTGCTTACACGCATGTTCACTTCCTGTTCTCAATTAGTAACACAATTTACATTTTCGTTCTATAGCTAGGGTATTTTATGGTTAACTTAATGACATAAATGGTGGTTTCCACTTCATAATAATTACTAACACGTACAGTATGTTCACTTCCTGTTCTCAATTAGTAACAAAATTTGCATTCTAGTTCTAGTAAATAAATAGCTAGGTCATTTATGGTTAACATATTGACATAAATGATATCTTGTTTTCAATAGTTTATGAGCGGCAACCAATAAAACCTTGGTTTCCGCTTCATAGAAATTACTAACACGAATGTTCACTTCCTGTTCTCAATTAGTAACACAATTTACATTTTAAGTCTAGTAAATAAATAGCTAGGTCATTTATGTTAACATAATGACATAAATGATATCTTATATTCAATAGTTTATGAGCGGCAACCAATGAAACCTTGGTTTCCGCTTCATAGAAATAACTAACACATATATTCACTTCCTGTTCTCAATCAGTAACACAATTTGCATTCTAGTTCTTGTAAATAAGTAGCTATGTCATCTCTGGTTAACATACTGACATAAATGATATGTTATTTTCAATAAGTTCATGACGTTTGTCATGTAAGAGTTACTTTGTAAACAAACACTTTGAGTTTGAACAGTTTCTTAAGGTGGATCATTTTAGTACATTGTTCCATAATTTATTTGGACATCTTGACAAGTGTTGCACGTGCATACAAATGCTTTAAAAGTATATTTCTCCTCTTTTGTTAAAAATGGTTCTACATTACTGCAAGTTTGTACATAATTCTAGCTTGTTTGCTAACCCAATCATTCAATTTCGGTATTTTGGATTCAATAAATACATATTTGAATGTTCTCTATAGTCAACATTACTTTTTTGTAACACGGTAAGTGAGCGAAGTGCACTTTTGTAGTTATTTCCCCACATTTCGACACACCAATTAATTAAATTACTTACTTGTGTGCCCCTCTTTTACTCGATTATAACAAATGTACATGTACATATTATTCAATATGTCCGAAAAAGAATAGGAAAAAGCACATTGCTCCATCTGTTCCATTATTTTACTCCTGATAAAACTTATTTTTTAATTGGCATGTGTGTTGAATTAGACCTGAACCTGGGAAATACATTATTAACTAATAAATAAACACATGTAAATTGTGTTTGTTGCATAAAATTACAATTATTCCCAACACTTTCTTTCCAGTGCACTTCAACCTGTAAGAAACCTTAAACGGCAATCAAATCATTTAAAATATTAAAATATAACTCTGTGAACTTTGGGGTGCCTTTCTGAGATATGTCAGAGGGAGTGATCTCCAAATTAACCCTGATTGAAACACATTTGAAAGGTGGGTGGTTGATGAGCCTTTTCTGCGCTTGTTGGTTGCTATATCTCTCTAGGGCAGGGGTCCCCAACCTTTTTGAAACAAAGAGCTACTTCTTGGGTAGTGATTAATGCAAAGGGCTACCAGTTTGATAAATACTTAAATAAATTGCCAGAAATAGCCAATTTGCTCAATTTACCTTTAACTCTATGTTATTATTAACAATTAATGATATTTACACTTAATTGAACGGTTTAAAAGAGGAGAAAACACGAAAAAAATGACAATTAAATTTTGAAACATAGTTTATCTTCAATTTCGACTCTTTAAAATTCAAAATTCAACCGAAAAAAAGAAGAGAAAAACTAGCTAATTCGAATCTTTTTGAAAAAATAAAAATAAAAATTTATGGAACATCATTAGTAAATTTTCCTGATTAAGATTAATTTTAGAATTTTGATGACATGTTTTAAATAGGTTAAAATCCAATCTGCACTTTGTTAGAATATTTAACAAATTGGACCAAGCTATATTTCTAACAAAGACAAATCATTATTTCTTCTAGATTTTCCAGAACAAAAATGTTAAAAGAAATTCAAAAGACTTTGAAATAAGATTTAAATTTGATTCCACAGATTTTCTAGATGTGCCAGAATATTTTTTGGGAATTTTAATCATAATAAGTTTGAAGAAATATTTCACAAATATTCTTCGTTGAAAAAACAGAAGCTAAAATGAAGAATTAAATCAAAATGTATTTATTATTCTTTACAATAAAAAAAATACATTTACTTGAACATTGATTTAAATTGTCAGGAAAGAAGAAGAAGGAATTTAAAGGGTCAAAAGGTATATGTGTTTAAAAATCCTAAAATCATTTTTAAGGTTGTATTTTTTCTCTAAAATTGTCTTTCTGAAAGTTATAAGAAGCAAAGTAAAAAAAATGAATGAATTTATTTAAACAAGTGAAGACCAAGTCTTTAAAATATTTTCTTGGATTTTCAAATTCTATTTGAGTTTTGTCTCTCTTAGAATTAAAAATGTCGGGCAAAGCGAGACCAGCTTGCTAGTAAATAAATAAAATTTAAAAAATCGAGGCAGCTCACTGGTAAGTGCTGCTATTTGAGCTATTTTTAGAACAGGCCAGCGGGCTACTCATCTGGTCCTTACGGGCTACCTGGTGCCCGCGGGCACCGTGTTGGTGACCCCTGCTCTAGGGCCATTCGGGCCTGCGGCAACCCGTGGTTTTGTGTGAATATCTGTTTGTGGTTTCTTTTTACTTATTTTTTTTATTAATATTATCGTTATTTTTCTATCCATCCATTTTCTACTGCTTGTCCCTTCGGAGTCGCGGGGGTGCTGGAGCGCTATTTTTTTACTGGATGTATTTTGGACAATTCCTGTCATGTGTGTCTGAAAACCAATACAGAAATGTTAGAAAATAAAACATTAATAAATATATATGTAGATCTTTACACAAAAAACATCGATTTTAATTACTTTTGTCTCAGTATGCAGCATTTTATACCTGCAATCAGAAATAATACGTTGACAAGCTGTAGCACGTAAAAATATGTACTTTTTTTTCTCTCTTTCTTTTGTTATATGCAAGCAATTTTAGCCTGCAGTCATTCATTCTGGTGAAAATCACATTGACTTATTCACAAAAATAACTCCGGAACTAATCTGTCACTGTGAATGCACCGGCTCATTTCACGTCATCATCTTCTTGCTTGGCACTATTATTTATTAGCCTTGCACGTATTAGTTATTTTTAGTACTCGTTTACACAACCGTTCAAAAGTTTGGGGTCACCCAAACAATTTTGTGGAAAAGCCTTCATTTCTAAGAACAAGAATAGACCGTCGAGTTTCAGATGAAAGTTCTCTTTTTCTGGCCATTTTGAGCGTTTAATTGACCCCGCAAATGTGATGCTCCAGAAACTCAATCTGCCCAAAGGAAGGTCAGTTTTGTAGCTTCTGTAACGAGCTAAAGTGTTTTCAGATGTGTGAACATGATTGCACGAGGGTTTTCTAATCCTCAATTAGCCTTCTGAGCCAATGAGCAAACACATTGTACCATTAGAACACTGGAGTGATAGTTGCTGGAAATGGGCCTCTATACACCTATTTAGATATTGCACCAAAAACCAGACATTTGCAGCTAGAATAGTCATTTACCACATTAGCAATGTATAGAGTGTATTTCTTTCAAGTTAAGACTAGTTTAAAGTTATCTTCATTGAAAAGTACAGTGCTTTTCCTTCAAAAATAAGGACCCCAAACTTTTGAACGGTAGTGTATATTTTTTAGTTAATCCTTATTTTGTTTTTTTTACGTTGAACATAGCAAGTCAAACTCCTTGTCTGTTAAACATACATACATATATACGTATATATGGACATTTTCAACAGGTGATCTAATTGTAAGAAGTGTAATTCAACATTTCCTACGAACACCAGAGCTATCCTTTGTGTTGGAGCGTGGCCACAAGAAGGTAATAAGTCAGTAGATGATTGTTTATTTGTTTGATGTAGCGTGTCAACACTTGCAACAAAGCTGGCCTTCTCCCTGCCTCTAAATGGGCTCACTGTGGAGTCATTTAAAGCGACTCCGATGTCAAATCTCACCTCTCCACTGTTGGAAATGTTGCGGGCGACGCGCATCCGCAGGCCCGGTTTGAACGCCATCCGCGCTCTCGTCCAATCGGCGCGCCCGGCGCGCTCCAATCAGGGAGCCCGGGCTCGCGCGAAGGGGTGGGGGCGGGGTCGACGTGATGTGTTGGAATGCTGCCTCTCTGAGAATGTTTTCTACTTTCAATCTCCACTTTTTTTTTTTCTTTCTCCCTCCTCACAAGGCGCTCTTTAAGCTCCGGTGTCGCCACACAGAGCAGCCATTCATCGGCTCCCCGGCCAGCACCACACACACTCCCATGTTGAACCGCCGCACGACTACATTGGTAAGTTATGCCCTTTTTTTTTGTTGTTGTTGGTCATATTGCTACAAAATATTACTTTTTAATTATGATTTGATCAAATTCGTTATCAACTAGTATTCATTCAAACGTTACGAGTTGGTTTAATTACTTTCCCGGGTGTATGTTCTATTGCAGGTGTAGCAGATTTCCACTCGTAAAAAATAATTATTATTTGATAAAATTCTTATCAACTAGTATTAATTCGAACGTTACATGTTGGTATAATTACTTTTTCTGGTGTATGTTCTATTGCAGGTGTAGCAGATTTCCACTCGTAAAAAATAATTATTATTTGATAAAATTCTTATCAACTAGTATTAATTCGAACGTTACATGTTGGTATAATTACTTTTTCTGGTGTATGTTCTATTGCAGGTGTAGCAGATTTCCACTCGTAAAAAGGATCTGGACACTTTTACGCACCAGAATGGCTTTGTATTAAATAGTCGACAATAACAGACATCCGTTAAAAATATATATTTTTAAGTTAGACTTACTTTTCGACTTTGTGTAGTGTTAAAAGTAACACATAAAAAATGTCCGGAGAGGAGCACAGCCTGTCCGAAGCGGAGCTGAGCCCCGGAGGCTCGGACGACGCGCACTCCCTCTCCCCGGCCCGCGCCGGAGCGCCGCCCGGCCGTGACTCACCTCTGAGCGGCTCCGCGCCCCAGCTGACGGCGCTCTGCGTGGCGGAGGGCGGCAGGGACGACAGGTCCGCGATCAAGTCGGAGGAGGAGGACGACCGCTTCCCCATCGGCATCCGGGAGGCGGTGAGCCAGGTCCTGGACGGCTACGACTGGACTCTGGTGCCCATGCCGGTGCGCGTCAACAACGGGAACAAGAGCAAGCCGCACGTCAAGCGGCCCATGAACGCCTTCATGGTGTGGGCCCAGGCCGCCCGGAGGAAGCTGGCCGACCAGTACCCGCATCTGCACAACGCCGAGCTGAGCAAGACTCTGGGCAAACTGTGGAGGTTGGTGAAAGAACGCACACAGTAGCACTTCATTTCCTGCGCAATTTGCGCCAAAAGGAGTAAAATTGTGATGCCAGATTAAAAAGACAAACATCCAACTAAGTTTGTTTGCATTAGCCGGTCTAATTTGTGCTCCAATTACGCCTGCGTCTCCATTTACGCACGGCGCCAGCGCGTCTTTACGCACGGCGCCAACACGTCTTATTTGCACACATTTGCAACAGAGTTTAAAAAAAAAAAAAATTAAAAAAAAATCCTTGTTTTCCTTCCTGCAGGCTGCTCAACGAGAGTGACAAGAGGCCATTCATCGAGGAGGCGGAGAGGCTGAGGAAGCAGCACAAGAAGGACTACCCGGAGTACAAGTACCAGCCCCGGAGACGCAAAAACGGCAAACTCACGCCCGCTAATGAGTCGGACAGCCCGGGGGAAGAAGGGGCCAGCCACTCCCAGTCACACTACAAGAGCCTGCATCTGGAGCACAACGGCGGCCCCGGCTCCCCGCTGGGCGACCTGCACCATCATCACCACCATCACCACCATCACCCGGCCAGTAGGTGGCGCTTCATCCCGGTTCAAATAGAAGTCGCAGCTGTGATGTTATGCGCTCGGGAATATAAGAACTACACTACCCAGCATGCACCAGTAGTGCCGAGCATGCGATGCCTCGTCTGCATTAATTACAATTAGACAACACAGCAGCGTCACTCATCATTTTTTGTCACTTTAACTTTTAGACAACTGATTTACTTACAGACATTGTTTTCTGAAGCGTATTAAGGCTATACACATATAGAGAGACACTTTAAAAGAACGAAATCCCGCATTGGCGACGTCACTCACTTCCGCATTGGCGACATCATTTTTTTTGTCACTTTAACTTTTAAACAACTTATTTACTTACAGACATTGTTGTCTGAAGCGTATTAAGGCTATAAACATATAAGTTACTGTTCAGAGAGACACTTTAAAAGAACGATATCCCGCATTGACGACGTCACTCACTTCCGCATTGGCGACATCATTTTTTTTGTCACTTTAACTTTTAAACAACTTATTTACTTACATACATTGTTTTCTGAAGCGTATTAAGGCTATAAACATATAAGTTACTGTCCGGAGAGACACTTTAAAAGGACGATATCCCGCATTGGCGACGTAACTCGCTTCCGTATTGGGGACGTCACTCACTTCCGCATTGGCGACATAAACAGGAAGTACGGCGTCCCTAAAGGGTCAGGGCGGAAGCGATGGCAAAGACAGGCGTTTTACATGGTTATTAATTGATAAACGTATAGGAGGATAAGCGGTATAGAAAATTATATTGTTCCATCCATCCATTTTCTACCACTTATTCCCTTCGGGGTCGCGGGGGGCGCTGGAGCCTATCTCAGCTACAATCGGGCGGAAGGCGGTGTACACCCTGGACAAGTAGCCACCTTGATGATTAAAATTTAATAGGAGTGCTTCACATCCAAATTTCGATTTTTATTTTTTTTAATTCTAAATCGATTCATATAAATTTAAAAAATCGATTAAAAAAAAAAAATGTTTAGGATTTTTTGTGTGTAATGAGCAAATTTTGTCGCTTTGTTTTCTGAAGCGTTTTAAGGCTATAAACATATAAGTTACTGTTCAGAGAGACATTTTAAAGCAGGGGTCCCCAAACTTTTTAACTCGGGGGCCGCATTGGGTTAAAAAAAATTTGGCCGGGGGCCAGGCTGTGTGTGTATATATATATATATATATATATATATATATATATATATATATATATATATATATATATATATATATATATATATATATATATATATATATATACACATATATACATTGTCTTTATAATCCGTTTTGTCATTTAACATCAATTAACATTGATGTTCATCAACATTTAACATTGTCACATTATCGATGGGAAAATTATGATTTGCCTGAGCGGCTAGGAGACACCAAGCGTAACAAGCGGTAGGAAATGGATTAGAAAGGAAAGATTAAAAAAAAAATAAAAAAAATAAAAATAAATAAAATAAATACTTATTTTTTACCTGGGACGTCCTGTGGGCCGGATTTTGGATGTGGGGGGCCGGATCCGGCCCGCGGGCCGTAGTTTGGGGACCCGTGTTTTAAAGGAAGGACATCCCGCATTGGCGACGTAACTCGCTTCCGCATTGGCGACATCATTTTTTTGTCACTTTAACTTTTAGACAATTTATTTAGTTACAGACATTGTTTTCTGAAGCGTATTAAGGCTATAAACATTTAAGTTACTGTTCAGAGAGACACTTTAAAAGAGCGATATCCCGCATTGGCAACGTCACCTACTTCCGCATTGGCGACATAAACAGGAAGTACGGCGTCCCTAAAGGGTCAAGGCGGAGGTGATGGAAAAGACCGGCATTTCACATGGTTATTAAATTATAAACGTATAGGAGGATAAGCGGTATATAAAATTATATTGTTTGTGATTCAAATTATAACATTTAATATGGGTGCTTAAAAAAATCGATTCACATCCAGATTGCGAATTCTTTTAAAATTCATATTCTAAATCGGTTCATATAAATTAGAAAAATAGAGGATTTGTTGTTGTTGTAATGAGCAAAATGAGATCGAAAAGACAGACATTTCACGTCCATCCATCCATTTTCTACCGCTCGTCCCTCTCGGGGTCACATGGTTATTAAATTATAAACTTATAGCAGGGGTCCCCAAACTACAGCTCGCTGGTCTGCCAGCATCCAAAAGCCGGCACACGGGTAGTCCCAAGTTAAAACATTTTTTTTAATTTTTTTTTTAAAATTATTATTATTTTTTTAATCTGTCCTTACTATTCCATTTTCTACCGTTTGTTACTCTCGGTGTCTCCTAGCCGCTCAGGCAAATCATGTTGTCTAAAAATATATTTTTCCATCAATAACGTGACATCATCACGCTCGGAATATATATATATATAGTCTGTATACAGTATATATATATTTATATATATATATATATATATATATATATATATATATATATATATATATATATATATATATATATATATATATATATATATATATATATATATATATATATATATATATATATATATATATATATAAAATGTATATAAAATTATAAAATAAACCTATTTTTCAACCCAATGCGGCCCTCGAGTCAAAAAGTTTGGGGACCCCTGACGTATAGGATAGGCTCCAGCTTACCCACGACCCTAGTGAGGATAAGCGGTAGAGGAAATTATATTGTTTATGATTGAAATTACAACATTTAATAGGGGTGCTTAAAAAAAATCGATACACATCCACATTGCGATTTTTTTCAAATGTATATTCTAAATCGATTCATATAAATTAAAAAAATCGATTTAAAAAAATAAATAAATGTTGAAGTAGCTTTTTTTAACCTGTTTTGACATTTTTTAAATATAATTTTTATTCCAAATAATATATTGTCACAATCGGTTTTAATCAAAAATGTATTCCAAATCGTCACCCCAAAAATCGTATTTGAATCAAGTTGTAAGTTGTTTCCCATCAGGGTTCTCCAAACTTGGGTTAAAAAGTTAGGCCAGGCTGTAAATCTATATATATATATATATATATATATATATATATATATATATATATATATATATATATATATATATATATATATATATATATACACTACCGTTCAAAAGTTTGGGGTCACCCAAACAATTTTGTGGAACAGCCTGCATTTCTAAGAACAAGAATAGACTGTCGAGTTTAAGATGAAAGTTCTC